>NC_090827.1:62607570-62910600 GCF_028021215.1 Eschrichtius robustus | reverse complement strand
TCTGCTTGCCATGACCTCCTGGAACCAATTGTGTTTCTCGGAAGCAGTAATAGGATCCATATTATTCCACTGACTTTGGATGGGGGAAAAGGGAAAGGGCTGGTGGCTCACATGGATTTTGCTTTCAGTACTTCACCTATAGGGGATCATGTGTCCAATCAACCATTTCTTTATTTCAATCCTGTTTATTCAAGCAACCCAAAATTCCTCAAAGTTTCTCTAAGAGAAAAATCACTGCTTCCTGGGTTATCAGAATTAATAAAGTTATTCCTTACTTTTATATTCCATTGGTCATTTCAAGTCACATGATCATTAGTCTCATGTGCTTAATTAATAATCTTTGTTAATGTAGGGTTTTTTTGGTATTTTTTACATTAAAATGCCTTCTATTGACATTCCAGGATATAGTTTTATGCTTTCTGTTTTCTCTCTTCCTCTGGTTATGAAGTCTCTGAAAGCAGTGCTTAACAACTGGGTCAGTTTGTCCTTTGACATCTGGGAAAATGCTAGACTTAACTTTGGTCCATGAATGGAAGAAAAGTCTATGCTGCTCTCTTAACATTTTCCCAGCTTCCAGCATCTTCTAAAACAGCTGCAAAGAGAGTTTTGTTCCAGTACTTCAGAGATCCCTTTAGCCTTTTTTTCAGAGAGAATATATTTCTCTCCATGGATTGACTATAATCTGTTCCATTACATTGTACAGATAAAAGTTTTCATTTTAAATCTAAAGAGTAGACTACATTGGAGGTTCACTCTTTTTTCCCAGTTTTATTGAGATATAATTGAAGTACAGCACTGTATAAGTTTGATATACAACATAATGATTAGACTTACATACATCTTGAAATGATTACCACAGTAGGTTTAGTGAACATCCATCATTTCATATAGATACAATATTAAAGAAATAGAAAAAAATGTTTTTTCTTGTGATGGGAACTTGTAGGATTTACTCTCTTAAGAACTTTCTTATTTAAGGTAGAGCAGTGTTAATTATCTTATCATGTTGGACATTACACCCTTAATACTTACTTATCTTGTAACTGGAAGTTTGTACATTTTGACTACCTTCATCTAAATCCCCCTCCCTGTCGCCTCACTTCTGGTAGCCACAAATATGGTCTCTTTTCCTATGAGTTTTTTGTTCATTTGTTATTGAAGTATAATTGACCTGTAACACTGTTATTTCCTGGTGCACACAATAGTGATTTGATATTTCTATACATTTCAAAATGATCACCATGATAATTCTAGTTGTCATCTGCCACCATACAAAGATATTACATAATTTTTTACTATATTCCCCACACTGTACATTTCATACCTTTGACTCATTTATTTCCTAACTGAAAGTTTGTACCTCTTAATCACCCTCACTTTTCTCCTTCCCCACCCACCTCCCCTCTGACAACCACCTGTTTCTTCTCTGTATCTATGATTCTGTTTCTGTTTGGTTATGTTCGTTCATTTGTTTTGTTTTTTAGATTCCACATATAAGTGAAATCATACAGTATTTGTCTTTCTCTGTCTAACTTATTTTACTTAGCATAATACCCTTTTTGATGCAACCGTGAATGGTATTGTTTTCTTAATTTCTCTTTTTGATAGTTTGTTGTTAGTGTATAGAAATGCAACAAATTTCTATATTTTAATTTTGTATCCTGTAACTTTACCAAATTCATTGATGAGCCCTAGTAGTTTTTTGGTTGTGTCTTTAGGACTTTCTATGTATAGTATCATATCATCTGCAAACAGTGACAGTTTTACTCCTTCTTTTCCAATTTGATTTCCTTTTATTTCTTTTTGTCATCTGATTCCTGTGGCTAAGACTTCTAATACTATATTAAATAAAAGTGGTGAGAGAGAGCATCCTTGTCTTGTTCCTGATCTTAGAGAATATGCTTTTAGCTTTTGACTATCGAGTATATTAGCTGTGGGATTGTCATTTATGGTCTTTACATGTAGGCTAAACAATATGTTACTAGACAACCAATGGGTCACTGAAGAAATGAAAGAAGAAATCAAAAAATATCTTGACACAAATGAAACCAAAATTCAAAATCTATAAGATGCAACAAAAGCAGTTCTAAGATGGATGTTTATAGCGATACAAGCCTACCTCAGGAAACAAATATCTCAAACAACCCAACCGTACTCCTAAAGGAACGAGAAAAAGCAAAACAAACCAAAGTTAGTAGAAGGAAAGAAATTATAAAGATTAGAGCAGAAATAAATGAAACAGAGACTTAAAAAAACAGTAGAAAAGATCAATTAAACTAAGAGCTGGTTCTTTGAAAAGATAAACAAAATTGATAAATCTTTAGCCAAACTCATCAAGAAAAAAAGAGAGGGCTCAAATCAATAAAATCAGAAATGAAAAAGAAGTTACAACTGACACCACAGAAATACAAACAATCATAAGAGATTACTGTGAACAGTTAAACACCCATAAAGTTGACAACCTAGAAGAAATGGACAAATTGCAAGAAATGTACAATCTCCCAAGACTGAACCAGGAAGAAATAGAAAACATGAACAGATCAATTACCAATAATAAAATTTGAATCATTAATAAGAAAACTCCCAACAAACAAAAGTCCAGGACCAGATGACTTCACAGGTAAATTCTACCAAACATTTAGAGAAGAGTTAACATTATCTTTCTCAAACTATTCCAAAAAATTGAAGAAGAAGGAAAACTTCTGAACTCATTCTGTGAGGCCAACAACTCCCTGATATTAAAGCCAAACAAAGATATCATAAAAAAAAGAAAATTGTAGGCTAGTATCACTGATGAACATAGACGCAAAACTCCTCAACAAAATATTAGCAAAACAAATTCAACAATACATTAAAAGGATCATACATATGATAAAGTGGAATTTATCCCAGGGATGCAAGGGTAGTTGAATATCTGCGAATCAATCAATGTGATATATCATCTTAACAAATTTAAGAATAAAAATCCTATGATTATCTCAATATCTGCAGAAAAAGCTTTTGACAAGATTCAACATCCATTTATGATAAAAACTCTCAACAAAGTGGATATAGGGGGAACAAGCTCAACATAATAAAGGAGATTCGATCCTTATAACAAAGGGAACAATTTCAATTGTAGATTAATACCATTAAATAATATTACCATAAGAAATATATACTTTCTTGACAGTAAAAGCAATTAAAAATATGAAGAAATAAGTTGAATATTTTCAGATAAAATATAAAGAAAATTCAAGGAAAACATAAGATAAAATTCCTTTTAAGATAAATCATTAGAAATATCTTTTTATATAATCTATTTCCTTCCAAAGCAAATGTCTTTTGAATTAAACTTGTCATATCCGATTCCTTACAAATATCTTAAGTACCACCAAACTGTACCCGAAGACGGCTATGCAGTTAAAAAAGGGGAGGCGCTCAGAAAAAAAAAAAAAAGTTGGCCCTCCTATGAGTATAACAATACCACAAACACTACTCACTTTCGCATTTAATTCTGAGGTACTGAACAGTGATTCACTCACAAAAATTTTATAAATCAACTCACTACGTTCTGCTATAACACTTCCAGAAAAGAATCTCCATCTTTGTGCTCTTGCAGTCTGATTTGGTTTTGTTTTGTTATCGTTTGTTCGTTTTACATTACATTAACTCTTTAGCCAGAGAACAGAAGTCATCGGGTGTGGTGAATTTCCCTCATTTCTACATTTCATATGCATTATCTTAAATCAATATTTAACAGCCCATAATGTTCTAAGAAAATGCATTTGCCATGAATCCTTTTCAAGGCTCACTGGGTACTGGAGGACAGACCTAGCGAAAACAAGGAAACACAGGCAGAGATGGCACAGTCTACTGTCCCTTTACAGATCAGCTTCTCCTAAATCAAGAAGGAAAATTGGGTGTATAAAAGCTAGATTACCAGGATACTGAGAGGATATTTCTCTATTAGCCATCCCATTGACTGCCTGATTATAAGCTGATCTGATTCGCTAAATCAATACTCCCTTCCTCCTTCACTCTTGATGGGAAGTTTTCCCTGAAGTGGCAGGATCAGTTTAGGGAACTGTATCAGTAAGGAATACTTTTGACTTCATAGACTAGAAATCCTACTAAGAGTGATGCTATTTTCCTCAGATAACTAGAAGTCTGGGAGCAATCTGTCCAGGCTAGCATAGCTACTCAAAAATATTATTAAGCACATGGCTGTCCATTCAGCTCTCTTTACTGTGTGAGCCCCATCTTCATGATTACGACCTCATAGTCACAGAATTATTGCTGCACTCTAGGTATAGAACTGATGTTACAGGGAAAGGAAAAACAGTGAAGATAACATTCTGCACATTCTGTATAATCCTAATTGGCCACAACTGTGTCCCATGGCCACCTCGAGTTTCCAGGATGTCTGGGATATTGAATTATTTTAGGTGGGTCCATTGCCGCCCTTAACAAAACCGAGGAACTTTCAATAACAGAAATAAAAAATAGACATGGACTAGACAAAGAACATTATCTGCTAAACGGCCTTCCCTGACAGAAGCATCTTCTCTGATATAAATAGTATACTGTTAGAGACTCGGTTCTGCAACAGCTAATTCCTGCTGGTTACATGAGTTGCAGGTATTGGCTCTCTAAATATCTGAACATGAATGTTATGCTTATTTTAAATAATCACAAAGTAAATTTTGTTTCATGAACATTTAAATACATTAAATACATTCTTCTTCACATGCACAATTTAAAAAAATGTATACAGTGTACTGATATTAACCCTAAAATCTCTATTGAGTTTACTACTTCAAATATTTTATATCATTTTCAAGAACATAATTTCTTCCAAATCTTTCATATTTCAGAATATCCCATTTGATACCTACTTTATTGAGAATATTGAAACCATCCCTTCTCCTGTAAGTTCATCTCTCCACCTCCAAAGCCCTACGTCGCCTAGCCTTTTGTCTACGAGAAGGGAAAAGAAAGATCAGATCTCTATTTTAAGAGTAATTATTCAAATTACTGTTTTTTTTAAAAAATGAACATTTTATTTTAGAATAGTTTATGATTTACAGAAAATTTGCCAAAAGATAGTACAGAGAATTCCCATAAACCCCATTCAGTTTCTCCTATTATTAACACCTTACATTAGTATAATACATTTGTCACAATTAATGAGCCAATACTGATACTTTATTAACTTCTTTCTTTTTTTTTTTTTGTCCACACTGCGCGGTTTGCAGAATCTTAGTTTCCCGACCAGGGATCGAACCCGGGCCCCGGCAGTGAAAGCGCTGAGTTCTAACCACTGGTCTGCCAGGGAATTCCTGATACTTTATTAACTAAAGTCCATACTTTATTCATACATTTGTTTTTACCTAATGCCCTTTTTCTATTCTAGAATCTCATTCAGGATTCCACATTACAATGAGTTGTCATGTCTGCTTAGATACCTCTTGTAATTTTGTAAAATATCCCTAAAATGGGATTTGTCTGATGTTTTTCTAACGAGCACACAAGGGTTATAAGTTTTGGGGAGGAATACCACAGGGGTAAATTGTTTTTCATCACATCGTATCAAGGTTACATGCTGTCACCATGACTTTATTGTTGATGTTAGCCTTGATCCCTGACTGTGGTAGTGTCTTCAGGTTTCTCTCCTGTAAAGTTATCTTTTTTCTATGTTGTTCTCTTTGGACAGAAGTTGTTAGACATATCCCACACTTAAGAAGTAGTGAGTTAGTCTCCTCCTTCTTGGGGGGAGAGTAGCTACATAAAATATTTGGAATTCTTCTGCTTGGGAGATTTGTCTATTCTCCCCAAATTATATATTTTATATATATATATTCAATCATTTGTTTATATCAATATGGACTCACAGGTATTTATTTTATACTTCGGATTATATCCAAATACTACATTATGTCATTGTTCAAACCGTTGCAATTTCGGCCATTTGAAACTCTTCAGTTGAATTCGGTGTCCCTCTGACCTACTCCCATCATTGGTGTCTGTGCTTTTGTTTGTTTGGTTTGTTTTTTCAGCACTTCCGTACTTTCTGGCACTATAAGATGTTCCAGGATCATCTTGTATATCCCCTACCCCAGGCGTGGAATCAGCTATTTCTCCAAAAAGCCTTGGTTCCTTTTACTAGAGAACGGTATTAGAAAACAAGACCTGATTTACATATAATTTCACAATATATATAAATCAAAATCAAACCATCATGATGTACACCTTTAACTTACACAGTGATGTACATCAATTATTTCTCAATAAAACTGGAAAAAAGTACACGATCTATCCTCACCTCCAAAAAGAGAGAAAGAAACCAAGACCTGGGTGATAGGTGCAAATTTACTTTTAAGTGCCAATTGTGATATAGTGTGGGAAGTACACTTGAATTGGATTCAAACTTGGAATGAGGAAAAAACAGATTCAAATCTTGGTTCTATGATTTTCTAACTGTGTAATTTTGACAATGTTATTAACTTCCATGACCCTTCATCTCCTCCTGTGTGTGTGGTATTAATAATAGCTAATGTCTGTAAAACAGGATTTCTCCACCTTGGAACTACTGACATATGTGCCAGATAATTCTTTGTTGTGAGATCCTGTTCTGTGCATTGTAGCGTGTTTAGCAGCATCTCTGGCCTCTACCCACCAGATGCCAGTAGCATGCACCAGTAAAAATGACTCCATACATTGCTAAATATCCCCTAGGGGACAAAAGTGCCCCAGCTGAAAACTACTGCAGCAGAATATCCAAGTGCTTCAAATATATTATTTCTTTAATGCTTACAAAAAATCTCATGAGATTGAAATTATTTTACAGATGAAGAAAGGGTGAAAGAAAAAGTAAGAAACTTTCCCAAGTGTTCCTAGACAAATAGGTATGCTGAGGTTACAGCCTAGAAAGTCTAACGTCAAAACTCATGGTCTTAACAACAATACCACAGATAAAGATATAAAGATATAAAAGATATAAAGAATAATTCTGCCCTTACAGAGCTATAATGAGAATTAAATGTGATGCCATCTATAAGAACATGTCACACGGTACTTAGTGTAGAGGAGGCATTCAGTAAATGCTGGGGGAATCTCTATCTAATCACCTCCTGCCTCCACAGCAAGCTTTTTCTAATTCTTCTTCTTCTTCTAGTACTTACCTTTAGTTCTTCCTTCTACAAGTTTCTTACCTTCTGCTACAAATGTACTTAGATCTTTCCCAAAGGAAGTAAGAATTTTCCCTTGATTGGTTTTCTCTTTCAAGTTATTATATTTTAACACCATATTCATATTTATTTCCCTTTCCTTACCATTCATTCATTTCATAATGCTTTAAAATCTTGATCCCATTTCTGTCTGTGAACTCCTACTGACCTAATCAGGGTGATAGCATTAGCAGGAGCTTGAGGGACATATACGTCCACTACCTCTTTGCACAGATGAGAAAGTTGAAGCAAGAAATGCTTCATGATTTGCCAAGGACACATAACTAGTTTTTTCTATAAAAGCCCTTCATGTCCTCCATCCCTATGGGTCTCTGCTTCATATGAAGTTACTAAACACTCCTTAAAACTTCCCGTTTTGATTTTTGTGACATCTATTTTCTACTATGTTTTCTACTATGTATCCAACCTTTCCTTTTCCACATTCTTAACTAGTTTCTTTTCTTCTCTAACTCTTATATATAAACATTCAGCAAGCTGATACCCTTAACTATGCTTCAACTCTTTCCATTAATTGTTTTATCTCCCATGACCTCAGCAGTCATATATATTTCTCTCAGATATACACCTTTTACCTACTCCATATCCTGAGCCACAGACTCACAGCTTTAACTGCCTAATGAAAATTCTTACTTAGATGTCCTACAACTACTTTGAACAACATCTACGAAGGGGAAGTCATTATTTTTACTACTAAAGTATTACTTTTAACATCTGAATTTTTCTTCATAGAAAACTTAAATTATTATTTATTTTTATCTTCTTTTTAATCTCTATCACCCTCATATCAAATATCTGTCAAGTTCTATATACTTTCACCTCTGAAGTCTTTAATATATCTCTATTTCACTGTAATTTCTATTACTCTAGTTTAAGCTTTTTTTAACTATCGCCTGGAACATTCACATAATTCAATGAACAGCCTTCTACTTCAGTCTTTCCTTCCATAAATAATCTTGAAAATCACGACACATTAAATTTGTTGAAACACAGCCCACCTAATGGATAGGCTGCTCAAAAACTATCAGTGGCTCCCCATTACCAAGACCAGTGCAGTTCAGTACAGTAGCCACTAACCACCTGTGGCTATTGAGCCTGAAGTGTGGTTATTAAAAAGTGAGATGATGCAACTAGAGATTATCATACTAAGTGAAGTAAGTCAGAAAGTGAAAGACAAATACCATATGATATCATTTATACGTGGAATCTAAAATATGACACAAATGAACTTATCTATGAAACAGAAACAGAATCACGGACACAGAGAACAGACTGGCGTTTGCCAAGGCAGGTGGCGGGGGGGGAGGTGGGAGAGGGATGGATGGGGAGTTTGGGATTAGCAGATGCAAACTGGTATATATAGAATGGATAAACAACAAGGTCCTACTGTACAGCACAGGGAACTATATTCAATATCCTGTGATAAACGATAATGGAAAAGAAAATGAGAAAGAATGTATGTATATGCATAACTGAGTCGCTTTGCTGTACAGCAGTCATTAACACAACATTGTAAATCAACTAAAATTCAATTAGAAAAAACTGAGATGAGCTGGAAGTGTAAAATACATGCTGAGTTTTAAGGATAGTACCCCCAAATGTAAAATATCTTCATAATTTTTATATATATTACATGCTGAAATGGTAATATTATGGATGTGTTGTGTTGAGCACATTATTAAAATTAATTTCACCTTTTTTAACTGAGTAATAGAAATTTCAAATTGCATATGTGGTTCACAATATATTTCTATTAGACAGCGATGGCCCAGACAACTAAGCATACACTGCTCAGATTTTCATGCAAAATCCACTAGAATTTCCTGACAGTTTAGGGGACTGCTATTCCCTAACCATGTCCCCACTCTTTACCACCTTCACGTCTCTGCTCATTCTGTTTGCTCCTCATATAGCTCCCTGCCCCCCATTCCTGCCCATTAGGACTCTTTTATTATTGAATACCTAAAACTTAATTCAAGAAAGTATAAGCAAAAAGACATTTTACTGGCTGTGTAGCTGAAAAGTCAAGATATTAATATGAGAAACAGTTGGACATGGAGGCTTGGATAAAGTTATCAAGATGTGAGGTTCATTCTTATCCTCTCTGTCTCTTTCTTTTTTGCTCTCTCCCTGCCCCCCTTCATTTCTTTCTCTTTTCATCTCTCACCTCTTCTTTCCTTTGTGTTGGTTTCAATTTACTTTCAAGCTCTCTCCATGTAGTAAACTTTGTAGCTCCAAGTTCAGCAGCCTTAAAATTAAAAACTGCCTTTCCACTGTATTGGGTCATATATCTTCAAGGTAATAGTCAGGTTTGGGCCACATGCAAGTCATGAAGGATGGGGTCAACCTCACCCAACCACACAGCCTGAAAAGATGGAAGACTGGTTATCCCTGGATGAAAATCAAGGTAAAGATACCAGAAGACAAGGAAATGCTTTCTGAGCAGATGAAACTAACAGATGTAACTGACATCTTTTTCAAAGTTTATCTCAAATAGATTCCCATCATGGGACTGTTTCACCTCCCAAATTGGCTGTGACTTCTCCCTTCCCTAAATCCACAATCCATATTTTTTGTTCCTCTCCTGTGGCAACTGCCATATTCTATATTGTATTATATTTATTTCTGTGATCATGTTAGATCCCTTTCCTCCAACTCTCATTTTATTACAGTTTTCTAATGAGGCCCTCACAGGCCACTGAATGCATAATAGAAATCACATATTTATTGAATTGAGTTGTTGTTTAGCCCTGAATATTTTTCAGGTGGGAGGTTTATAACACAAAAAATTAATTTAGAGCCATCAGTAATTAAAAGTAACTTAATATAGTTAAGGTTTTCATGAGAGAAGAAAAGTAATACTTAATTTCTATATTCATACAGTATGTGCAGAAAATTCAAATTTGTAATAATAGATTAAAATATTTTAAAATAACCTTGATTTTTATATATGACTATATTTAGAGTTATAGGAGAAAAAAAGTGTTAGAAAAGAGAAAATCAGAAAGGGTAAGAAAACAGGCAAAAAGTAGGGAAAATCAGGCAGAGTAGGAGGAGGAAAGGCTGAGTGTCACAGAGAGGAGACCTGCAAAAAGCAGCAGAGTGAGAGACTAAGATCAGAAATCCATTTTCTAACTCCTATGCATTAAAGACAAAGGAAAAGAAAAACAGGGAAGAAAAATTTGATCATATGTGGTAAAAATAATCTTAGACTAAAATTAAAAGGCAAATAGCAATTTGGGGAAAAATTGTTAACAAGGATTACAGATTAAGAACAGTGCCTGACATAGTAGATTTGTTGAATGAATGAATAAAGCCTTGGATTTCTAATATATAACATAAGGAGCGCCTACAAATAAGTAAAGCTATAGTAGAACAACTGTCAAAGGACATGATCAAAAGGAGAAATATAAATGATTAAAAAGCATGTGAAATTTTAATGAATTCAAAATGCAAAATCAAAAAAAAAAAAAGCAAACAAAATGCAAAATCAAACCATGAGCTACTTTTACCTCATATAATGCTATGGGAATGTGAATTTATATTTTTCTGGAAAACAATTTGATATTGTATTGTTTAGCTATTGCTGCATAGCAAACACCTTTAAGATTTCAGTGGCTTTCTAAAATAAGCATTTATTTCCCACTTACAGGTTGCTGGGGCAGCAGGGATGGCTCTGCTCCCTACTGAAATTCCGACTGGTGTGGTCACCTCTAATATGTATCTCATTCTTCTCCTGAAACCAGTGGGCTGGCCAGAGCAAGTTTTTCTCATGGTAAAGGCAGAGGTACAGGAGAGCAAGTGGAAATGTGCTAGACTCCTTAGGACTCAGGCTCAGACTCAACACAGACCATAAGCCAAAGGGCATCCTAAGACCAAACTGTGAGTCAAAGAGCAGGGACATATGCTCCATCCAAATGAAATGACCATAGGGTTATGGATTCAGTGGAGGAGGAAGAATTGGGGCAAGCATTTGCTCTCCTACAGATACTTTTCTGGAAAATGTTAATAAATATCCAGAAGTCTCAAACTGGCAACCCAAATGTGCAAGCCTGTCCCTGTCTATTGTTGTTGTTGTTTTGGTGGTTGTGGTTTGAACGCCCTTCCACAGGGCATGCATTCTCCAGTGTCTACCACAGACCCCACCACTCCATATTATCCCACGCTTAACAGATTTGTAGGGACTCGATTTGACCCGGCAGGCATTTGAGCTTGACTTCCTTCGTTTAGAGTGACAGCATTCCACCACTACTGCTAATTGTGAAAAAACTGAAAATTCTTCAAAGGTCCAAATATAAGAAAATAGATAAATAAATGTTCAGATATAATATACAATACTATATAGACAAATATTATTTTTGTAAATTATATTTCATAATACCTGGAAGTCTTTCCAATGTAGTAATGAAAAAAGTATCAGGATTTATAGTTATATATAATTATGTTTTAAGTTTTATAAGTGAAATAATGTATATATACATTAAATACATTTATTAAAGAGGACTGATAGAAAATATATCAGATATATGTACCCATCTCTGAATGTTAAAATTACCAATAATTGTTGTTTTCTTCTTTGTATCATTCTGTATCATTGCAATTCCCTACAATGAATATTATTACTTTTTAATCCAAAAATAAATAAATAAATAATAAAATGCTCTCTTGACCACAAATCTAGATAGGACATTTAAACATTAATCATACTACTGGGACTTAAAAGTAATTTCACATAGTACCATCCCTTTCAGTTTGCAACTTGGAAGCTGAATATAGTGGTTCCATACTTGGTTAACACAGGCAGACCTCGGAGATATTGTGAGTTCGGTTCCAGACGACAGCAACAAAAAACAAGCGTTGCAATAAAGCGGGTCACATGAATTTTTTGGTTTCCCAGTGCATATAAAAGTTATGTTTACACTATAGTGTAGTCTAGTAAGTGTGCAATAGCATTATGTCTAAAAAAATGTACATACCTTAATTAAAAAATACTTTATTGCTAAAAATGCTAACCATCATCTGATAATGCAGGGTTGCCACAATCCTTCAATTTGCAAAAACCGCAATATTTGTGAAGCACAATAAAACAAGGCATGCCTGTATGCACCATTCACCCCTCCCTCTGTATGGTATAGTCCCTTATATTATTTATCAATGTGTTTTCTTCCCCAAATAAATTACACATGACCTTCGGGGCGGTGATAGCTTTATTACATTTCTCAGTCTCAGGTCACCCAGTACAATGCCTTACATACAATAATAATGATAATAGTAACACGCTAAATACATTATTTCATTTAATCTTCACCACAGTCTTACAAGTTATATAATGTCATTCCTATTTGGTCCTCATTTTACAGATGAGGAAGATGAGACTTTGAGAGATTAAGTAATTTACCCAAGATTACACACAGAATTAGTGGCAAAGCCAGGATCTGAGTCCAAGCAGTTTGCTTCCACAGTCTTCTCTGAACAAAGAAAAGTCATTAAATGTACTAGTCTTGGGTCCGTGTCCATAAGATTCATTTCTTCTCTTTGTCTGCTCTCCTCTACATCCTAAGGTGGTCCGAGTCCTGCAGCCTGTGTTTCTCAAACTCCCTTGTCAACTCATTTGCTTGGGTTTGGCTAGTGAAAGGCACTAGTGGGATACTAGCGGACGGGAGGAAGGAAGAAAGCAGGAGACTTACTCCCTCCTCTTGCTGAGAGCAGCCTCTTCAGTCTGGTCTCCAGCGCTCACTAGGCTGAGCTGGCATGGTTCCAGCTTCTGCTATGTGGCCCTGGCTCCCCTGGACCTTCTCCTTTTCTCCTCCAGCCAGGGCTTCCACACCTTGTTGTTGTTAATCTCTGACTCAGTGACCTGTTCGGCTTCTCGGCCCTTCCCTAATCTGTTTAACCAATTCCATGGATTAAATTCCCTATTTCGAATATAGACATTTTCCACAAAACATCTTCTCAGTTAAAATTGTCCCAGAAGAATGCCTACAGGTCTTCACATCCAAACTTCATAGATTATATGTATTTCTCAATACAATGTTTTTTTGATTGATATTTATAAAGGAAATGTTGATATTTAGATCCCAAAGCTCTACAGACCATTTTAAACAAAATAAAGTCCCCCAGTATGAGGGGAAAGCCTTGTGCTACATTCCAAATACAAATGGTAGCACATTAGAATCACCTATAGACATTTTAAAAAGTGTGCCAACACCAGCCAAGGACTATTACTATGTCACTCTTGGAGCCCTGACCTCACATGTTTGTTTGAAATCGACTTCCACCAACCTATGAGGGCAGGCAATTTCTTTGTTTACTGCTAGAGTTCCATCTTTTAGAATGATATCTGGCATATATCAGGTGTTCATTAAATAGTTTTTTAAAATTAACCACCTAGTAGGTGCTTTAGTTATTTCATCTGTAAATTTCAGAGGATTTCCACCACAGTACTTTTGACTGGATTGCAAATGAATCAAGTGACCACTTTTTGATACTTTTTTAAATGAATAGTTAAAACTATAGAATATCCTCTGATTGAAGAGGGAAAACCATAGAGACCTATGGAAGAATTCATCTTTGGCCGGCAATGATCAGGGCTTGTATTACTTTAGAGTTGTCCTGAAAACCAAAGATCTTCAGAGGTCCAGAGAAGGAGAGAAGGAACCTTCTAAAACCACTACAAAAATAAAAATAAAAAAGCAGAGGATGGAATGGAGTCACTGAGAGTCAGAATTTCCCCCGTACCCACTCTAGCACAAGAATCAGGAGACTTTTTTGAGAAACAATGTAGTTTTGGGAAAGATAGAATGTGGCTTTGGGTAGTGCCTTAAGCTCCACTTTATCACGTGTAATAATGTGGATAACAATATCTACCCTAACCTATATCACAGGAATTGGAGAAGATAAAATCATCTAGAAATAATCGGTGTAAAAGATAGCATTTTATGAACTGCCAGGTTCCATACCATTATCAGGGTGGAAGAAGCTATGAGATCAAAATATTTTAAAAAGAAGAAAACTCAATATATTGTGCACACCTAATTTATAAACACTCAAATGACCTTGGACGACAGCATGGCCTACTGTAGTGAAATATATTCAAGTATTTCAAGCCAAAAGCCCTATCTAAAAACGGATATACTGATTAAAAACTGAAAATTTCTACCAGTCCATATTCTTTCAAATTGTGATTTACGTGTAAAGACTAGAAATTTTAAAAATACTCATTTTCATTTATATCTGTTTTGTATTTCACACTAGAAATTAATACAAAGACTGGATGGTTACTGACCATCAGTGGGAAGCAGGAACTGAGGAAACCCTGAGTTGTAAGCTCTGTGATATTTAAACAGCCAGCAGAAAAAGAAAAAAAAGAAAAAAGACTATCTAAAAAAACCCTGAAAGCCAAAATCTGAGGTAGGGAAGGCTCCTACAATCCAGGCACAGACTGCAAGCAATCTACCCCCAAACACGTGAGCTGCAAAACCTTTGTTGCCTCTCTTAACCAGGCATCATTCTTTCCCTGTGCCAGAGGGCTGCTTGGAGAAAATACTCCTTAATTGGTTTCATCTGTGCTTATTATGAGTGATTTTTAAAAACGCATCTCTAAATGATCTTTTCTTTTCCTCACTGCTGATTTGATATGGTTTTTTAATCCTAGCCGTGAGCTTATTCCAGGCGAGGCTGTGCCTTCCTAACAGTCTGGGACTCAGGTAGTAACACTGTGGCGTTCTAGCTGTGAGGTCTATGGGAAGTACTTTTGTACTGAGAAGTATAGACCCTGGATACTCCAAGAAAAGGTCGGCATTGTCACTTCAGAGTTCTCTTTTCTCACGGTAGCCTGGCAACCAAACTGCGTCTCTTTGATAGAGGGCGTTCCTACTAGAAAACAGCTTTATGAAAAGTGTCAGGGTCATCTTTAGAAACCCAAAGAAAACAAAACAAAACCCCCCCAAAAAAAGCCTACCACCAAGAAGGCAAAGAAAAAAAAAAACCTCCGCACAACTCAATTATTCAGCTACACACAACTGCGCCTGTCAGGTCTTGGTAACAACACTCACTTGAATTTAATTAAGTTTGTCCGCGTAGCCTGTGAACTGCTCTGCCAGACCTGCCGGATTGGGATGAAAAGCCTGAAGGCAGACCCCGTGAGGCCATTGTTGATAAGGAGGGGCACTGCATTCTGCACTTAGGTAAATTCCCATCCCCTTGCACAGAAAATGCCCTGGGGGAGAACCTTTTGAAGGGAGCATTGGAAGTTGGGTGGCCTGAGAGCAAACACAGATGAGAACTTTTCCCACCAGGGACATGTCCGCCTCTTCTGGTGCTGAGAGTAAAATGCCTGGCTTTTGGAACTTGGAAAACAATTAGAAAGTCAAACAGCTAGATTCAAATGCCAGCTCTGCCACTGACTAGCTCTGTTGCTTTGGGAAAGTCAGCTAATCTCTGTGAGTCTCAGTTCCTTCATTTTGTGTTCTAGGAAAGATCACGATTAGTGAAGTAATATTGGTAAAATGCCTCACACTATTGGCTCTCAATGACTCTACTCCTTATTTCTCGGCTTAAATCCTCTAGAATGTATTCTCGGCTTAAATCCTCTAGAATGTATTCTCATTTATTACAAAATAATTTCCAAACTTGATAACATGATAGGGAACCTTCAAATGTAACTAGCCGCACATGCCTGTTGCCTCCAAATGCCTCATAGAACTACCTGCCTTCTCCGTTCACCTTTCTCCCTGCTGCACCAGGGCACAAGCTTGTCCTCTGGATGGAAATATCCTTTTCAGTGATTCTTCAAGATCCCATTCTAGTATCCCCAAACCCTCCTGTTTTACCTCTCCCAGGAAGTTAGCCATTCCAGCCTTTGGGTTTTCAGAGCACTTTGTACTTTTCTCAATTAAGGAACTGTACCCATTAAGTTGAGTGTTTCTCCCCAAACGAATCATAATCTTCTCATGGGCATGATTGGGTACCATTGGTTTTTATATTATTCTAATATTTCACAAAGTGTTCAGTAAGTATTTAATTGATGAAGGGATAACTTCCAGAACATCTTTATTTTCATCACTTCAAAATTTACATTTAAAAGATTCTAAGAGTAAACTCGTATTATTTTTTTGGCACCTCCCTACATTACCACAGAGCATCTATATAGAGATCAATAAGCCTAAAGTTTGAATCATGGTGAAGAGTACTGGAATAAGAATAAAAGAAAAAGTGAACGGATACTAATTTCCGAATCTATAGACAGCCTGACCAGAGTATGCTGGAAACCCTTTCCTAGTAAGATAACAAATCCAGTGCAAAGACAAGATAAGGTAAATATTAGAAATTTTTGCTATTCAAATATTTTCTAGCAGTTTCATTCCACTAAAATCAAATTATTATTTTGATTTTAATTTTATTTTGATTAATTTGATTTAATCAATCAACAAAGTGGTTTACACTTTTATTTTAAAATAATCAATATTATTTTTATTTATTTGATTTTTTAATTTAGCAAGCCCTTTTTCTGAAAAGTTTATTCTACTGTTGAAAAAAGACACAACTGGAATCAGAGATTTATAAAATTTTAGAATTCAGAAGTACCTGAGATATTAGCTAGTCTTTCATCGTGTTTTTTACAAGTGAGAAAACTAGGACCTGGAAATGTTAAGAAACTTGCCCAAGCCTTGCTACCAGTCAGACTACAATTGACTTATCTGGTCTCCCCATTTTTTTCAGCATGCCACTGAAAAGAAGAACCACCTGGTGCTATGGAAATGGTGGGAACCCTGGAAGAATGTGGACATTTTGCCATTGTGGACATTTTTTATAGTGAACTCATCGTGCTCAGAGCTAAGTTTCTGGGAAGTTTAGGATAAAGAGAAGCCCATTTTCTTCACAGCTCACTGGAAAACCAAATCTTCATTATTAGCATTCTTCAGATTATTAATTTACTATCTGGCTAGCACTTAAATCTTGACTTCTTATCATGGCCATTTTGACCTCTACCTTTCTCTGACTAGAACAGTTCTCCACTTATGCAGAGTGTGGTGCCTGTACCAACACCCACCTGCAAAGAAACTTGTATAGCCTTTGACATTCCACATTCACAGGTATGATTGGTGGGCAAAGCTAACTGAACAGGGTGTATTAATTGCCTATATGCACACTTTCAGTGAATGTGTAACCATTTTCATAATTCTTTTTTCTGTTATGCTTGTTCTGATATCACTTAATGAAATATACTTTTATGCTGCTGAAGCTAATTAAGAAATATGGACTTGTATTTTGTATGTGCCTTTCTTCATTTCATTTGTATGGTAATTTATATTGTATTTTATCGCAAATAAAACTATCGCAAATTAAAAAAAACTTGCACTTCACTACAGATAGTTTGAGAAACACTGTTCTAGAAATCTGCTCCTCCTTCATGCTCCAGCCCTACTGTTTGTTGGTGTCCTACTCCCACCCCTCTGCTCTCCCAACTTTTCCAGCAAGCCAAGCTCTCTCTGCCTTTGCACTTAGCACTCCTCCTGTCTTGAATGCCCTGCCCACAGGTCTCCGCGTGGCCAGCTCCTTCTTTCACTGAGCCTCATTGTTACCACCCCAGGGCGACCCTGGTGACACTCCTTCATCCTCTACTCTA
Source organism: Eschrichtius robustus (assembly GCF_028021215.1). Lineage (NCBI taxonomy): Eukaryota > Metazoa > Chordata > Mammalia > Artiodactyla > Eschrichtiidae > Eschrichtius > Eschrichtius robustus. The sequence continues at coordinate 62,892,747 of NC_090827.1, read as the reverse complement.
AACAGCATGCTCCCATCTAATGGCCCTTCATGTTCACCCAGTTTCTTGCCTAGCTATCACCATTATTTAAACTCCCCTTGCTTCGTTGTGTCTTGACTTATTACCTACAAGGACCTTGTCTGGTTCACTGTTATCTCCCCGGTACCTAGGACTACACCCACCACATCTTGTCACTGCACCAATATTTGTAGGATGTTGCAGAAGGAAGCCCCACATATTGTTTCAGGCCCATTACAAAAATTACGTTATTCTCGTCTTTGCCACAGGCCTATAAGGTAGTTATTATTATCCCTATTAACAGTTGAGGAATCTGACATTCAGAGAAATTAAGGAACTTGTCCAAGATCACACTGTCACAGTGGCCTTTATGATTCCTAAGCTTTCCACTGTGATAGATAAGAAACTCTTTAAACCTTGACATCGGTAGTCAATTATCAACATTAGAGCCAACAAGAGGTATTATTCAAGTATTCTGGAATATTTTTTGCTTCTGATATTGGCAGAAAAGGTGTGACTCATTTTAAACTGAAAACACAAGAATGGTTGCTACTATACATGAGTGCTCTTCAAAGTCTCTCATTAGGGTTGCCAGATACAGCAAACAAAAATACAGGATTGCCAGTCATATCTGAATTGTGGATAAACGATAAATAATTTTTTTGTATATGAGACATACTTGTACTTAAAAAAGTATTCATTATTTATCTGAAATTCAGATTTAACTGGGAATCTTTTATTTTGTCTGGCAACCCTAATTCAGGAGTAAAAACAATAATGTTAGTCACAAAAATCAGTGGCCATTTCACAAATGGACTGAAGTTTAAATACAGCTAAGGAAGTGTTTCAGGAATATGTAAATTTCTTCCAAAAAGGTTTATAGAAAGTTTCTGACACAATTACATTCCTAACAGGGTTTTACCACCAGGCAGACATGGGTAGGATTATTTGCCAGAAATGAAACCAGTGTTTGCTTCAATGTGACAGATTTAAAAGGAACTAGGATAATTCATCATTTAAAAAGAAACAACTAAGGAATGATTTGCTAACAGTAAACAAATATGTGAGAATGATTATATAATAGTTATCAGCTGCTTTGAATTTCCACTGAGGTCAGAACAAGAAATACATGACTGAAGCTAGAGCATGAGGCATTTAATTTGTTTTGGATGTAGTATTTAAGGACTTCCTGAGAGTTTAGTTTCTAAAAGCTTGTGTGTGGCATTCTCTGATAAAAAAACACTCAATCTGGCTTCAGTCAGTTCCTTTGACAAGCCAGGACTGGTTTCAGCTGTAGGCCAAAGGCGCTGTGTCAGGGGTGTAAAATGAAGAAAGACTGATTTGAATCTCAGAGATGTCAAGGAATAAAAATGTCACCATAATCAAGATCAGGCCGCTATGGTTTACTGTAGACTTTCCTAAACCAGGCATGAACAGTGGTGTATCAAGTTGTTAACTAGGGCCCATAATGAACTACTCTGGGGAAATGTCGCATGACATAACACACTCCAAGAGTCACAACTCACATAAACATACTACGGAGTGTAAAAATCCTGCTTGTTTTTATCCTGAGTGTCTCTACTTGACAAAACCAAGGAAAAACCTCCCCTCCTCTGACCTGTTTTTTTTCCAAGAAATACCTATTAACAGGTCTCAGAGAGTGGTATTTTGCATGAGAACATTTTACAAATTCTGTGTGTCTGAATTCTGTCTGAAGGCTTAAACGTGGCCCCTGCTTCAAGCTCTGAAGAAGAAACTGACAGCAACATCCGCCAAAAGTCAATCCTACTGAATGCTCCCGTCACACGGAGTCTCTGCACTACCAGCATGCTGTGGGGCACGGATGCTCCAGAACCTTAACTATTAACATGCAGGTCAGCGGCCACAGCCACTGAGCTGCCTTAACCATCAAAGTCCACATGGCTATCCTCTAGGAGTTTAACCTAATAACACAGATGAGCTGTGGTGCATCTAGAAACAACCATCACCTCAAATGATGGCTGAGCCCCGTTTAGATGGTTTCTGGATCTGAAATAAAAGGGAATTCCAGCTCATCATTAATGACTTTCTTAAATGTGTTTACCTTATTTCCCAACAATCTTTTAAGAGCTGTTTGGTTTTCTTGCTAAGTTTGCCTCTTCTCAAAAGCACTTAGCAGGTAGTAAGTAAAACTTCATTTATGAATAAAGACCCACTATCCCTCTAAGTACCTAACCTCCCATTAGGGATGAGGAGACAATGGGGAAGATGTGTTCAACTATTGTGTAACTCCATTATGGAAAAGTGTAGGTCTTTTCTGTGTGAATTTTCACTTATTCTCTAGGTTAGGTTGTAGCGCTCTAGATATCTGGTCTCTCAAAACTCCTTGTACTTTTTTTTTTTTTTTAATTAATGCTTTTGTTTTCTTTTAGACTGTAAATTGTGTGTGGACACAGACTGTATTTCTCATTCACTGCTATCTCCTCAGTACTTAGCTCAGAGTGTGATACATAATAGGCACTCAATAAATATTTCAAACTTAATTCAATTTCTTCCTATTATCTCCAGCTTGGTGCTTGATTAGGTAGAATTCATAAATATACTATACCCTTACTAGAAAAAAGAAAAAACAATCAATGTTAATCAAATACTTTGAAAATTTGGGAAAACACACAAATAAGTGGGAAAAAACAGCCCATTATTCACACTCACAAATTGGGGTTGTATGGCCAATCAATATTACTAAGTGAAATTGTTAAGAACCTTCATGACAAGCCAGTGATAAAGCACTGCTCTTGGGCCTGGAGTTCAGGAATGCATAATCCTGCCTCAGTAAACTCATCCAACCTCATTTCTTACTGCTGACAAATAAGAACTTTGTGATCAAGACAGGGTGACAGCCCCAGCCTCCACGCATGCACGTCTCACACACACACACACACACACACACAAACACACACACACAGCTATTCCTATTTCTGTACCTTAATTCAAGTGCTTCCTTGTCTAGAATTCCCTCCTTCTCTAGCCCATATATTCATAGAGCACCTATCCTTCCAGGGCCTGCTCAAGGCTTTCTTTAAAAGCCCCAGGCCTTGATGAGCTCTAGTAGTTTTCTGATGGCTTCTTTAGGATTTTCTATGTATAGTATCATGTCATCTGCAAACAGTGACAGTTTTACTTCTTCTTTTCCAATTTGGGTTCCTTTTATTTCTTTTTCTTCTCTGATTGCTGTGGCTAGGACTTCCAATAATATGTTGAATAATAGTGGCAAGAGTGGGCACCCTTGTCTTGTTCCTGATCTTAGAGGAAATGCTTTCAGTTTTTCGCCATTGAGAATAATGTTTGCTGTGGGTTTGTCATATATGGCCTTCGTTATATTGAGGTAGGTTCCCTCTATGCCCACTTTCTGGAGAGTTTTTACCATAAATGTGTGTTGAATTTTGTCGAAAGCCTTTTCTGTGTCTATTGAGATGATCATATGGTTTTTATCCTTCAATTTGTTAATATCATGTATCACATTGATTGATTTGCGTATACTGAAGATTCCTTGCATCCCTGTAATAAATCCCACTTGATCATGGTGTATGATCCTTTTAATGTGTTGCTGGATTCTGTTTGCTAGTATTTTGTTGAGGATTTTTGCATCTATGTTCATCAGTGATATTGGCCTGTAATTTTCTTTTCTTGTGATATCTTTGGTTTTGGTATGAGGGAGTGAATTTAGTAAAGTCACAGAATACAAAATTAATAAACAGAAATCTCCTGCATTCCTATATACTAAGAAAAAGCAGAAAGAGAAATTAAGGAAACAATCCCATTTACCATTGCAACAAAAAGAATAAAATACCCAGGAATAAACCTACCTAAGGAGGCAAAAGAACTGTATGCAGAAAATTATAAGACACTGATGAAAGAAATCAAAGATGACACAGCAGATGGAGAGATATACCATGTTCTTGGATTGGAAGAATCAACATTGTGAAAATGACTCTACTACCCAAAGCAATCTACAGAGTCAATGCAATCCCTATCAAACTACCAATGGCATTTTTCACAGAGCTAGAACAAAAAATTTCACAATTTGTATGGAAACACAAAAGACCCCGAATAGCCAGAGTGATCTTGAGAAATAAAAACGGAGCTGGAAGAATCATGCTCCATGACTTCAGACTATATTACAAAGCTACAGTAATCAAGACAGTTTGGTACTGGCACAAAAACAGAAATATAGATCAATGGAACAGGATAGAAAGCCCAGAGATAAACCCATGCACATATGGTCACCTTATCTTTGACAAAGGAGGCAAGAATATACAATGGAGAAAAGACAGCCTCTTCAATTAGTGGTGCTGGGAAAACTGGACAGCTACATGTAAAAGAATGAAATTACAACACTTCCTAACACCATACACAAAAATAAATTCAAAATAGATTAAAGACCTACATGTAAGGCCAGACACTGTAAAACTCTTAGAAGAAAGCAGGCAGAATGCTCTTTGACATAAATTGCAGCAAGATCCTTTTTGAGCCAACTCCTAGAGAAATGGAAATAAAAACAAAAATAAATAAATGGGGCTTAATGAAACTTAAAAGCTTTTGCACAGCAAAGGAAACCATAAACAAGACGAAAAGACAACCCTCAGAATGGGACAAAATATTTGCAAATGAAGCAACTGACAAAGGATTAATCTCCAAAATATACAAGCAGCTCATGCAGCTCAATATCAAAAAAACAAATATCCCAATCAAAAAATGGGCCGAAGACCAAGATAGACATTTCTCCAAAGAAGACATACAGATTGCCAACAAACACATGAAAAGCTGCTCAACATCACTAATTATTAGAGAAATGCAAATCAAAACCACAATGAGGTATCAGCTCACAATCATCAGAATGGCCATCATCAAAAAATCTGCAAACAATAAATGCTGGAGAGGGTGTGGAGAAAAGAGAACCCTCTTGCACTGTTGGTGGGAATGTAAACTGATACAGCCACTTTGGAGAACAGTATGTAGGTTCCTTAAGAAACTAAAAATAGAACTACCATACGACCCAGCAATCCCACTACTGGGCATATACCCTGAGAAAACCCTAATTCAAAAAGAGACCACACTGTTCACTGCAGCACTATTTACAATAGCCGGGACATGGAAGCAACCTAAATGTCCATCGACAGATGAATGGATAAAGAAGATGTGGTATATATATACAATGGAATATTACTCAGTCATAAAAAGGAATGAAATTGGGACATTTGTAGTGATGTGGATGAACCTAGAGTCTGTCAAACAGAGTGAAGTAAGTCAGAAAGAGAAAAACAAATATCGTATATTAACGCATATATATGGAATCTAGAAAAATGGTATTGATGAACCTATTTGCGGGGCAGGAAAAGAGACGCAGACTTAGAGAACAGACTTGTGGACACGGGTGGAAAGGGGAGGGTGGGACAAATTGAGAGAGTAGCATAGACATATATAGACTACCATGTGTAAAATAGATAGCTAGTGGGAAGCTGCTGTATAGCACAGGGAGCTCAGCTCCGTGCTCTGCGATGACCTAGGGGGTGGGAGGGAGGCTCAAGAGTGGGGGGATATATATATACATGTAGCTGATTCACTTTGTTCTACAGCAGAAACTAACACAACATTGTAAAGCAATTATATTCCAATTAAAAAAAACAAAAAACAATAAAAACAAAACAAAACCCAGCCCTCAGTGGTCTTTATTTCCTTAAATTTCTTTTTAATGCCTGCAGAAAAATTAGCACCTTGTATACCATCTTGGTCTCTTATTGGCCACATATAACTCAACACCTCACTACATCAATATAATTTTATATAATGTCATCTCACTGCAAAATTGTTTATATACGTATCACTTATTTTAATGTATTGAAATATTATTCAACATCTCGTAGTTCTTTTATAACCTGCAGTATCTATTATGAAATTGCTTTGGTTTCCTGGTAATGAGTATATTACACAAAAATTGCCATTTGAGGCCCACCTGACTTTTTTGGAGATTAACATCCATAGCGCATGGGATTTCTAAATACTTTATCATCAGGAGATTGAGTGAAGGAAATGGAAAATAATGTATTATATAAGAGGCACTCTGAGTAATACTTTACTTGTATTTTCAAATTCAATTCTTAAAATACACTATGAAGTATATTATCATACTTGCTTTCATGGATGTGAAATTTGAGACTTAGAGACATTAAGTAACTTATTCAGGGATATATGTATTGGTGAGTTGTTGAGAGATAGAGAAAGAGAGAGGGGGGAAAGATTGATTATGAGCGATACAGAGAGAGACAGAGACAAAATGAAACACAGAGAGAGACAAAGAAAACAGAGAGACAGAGCAAGAGGCAGAAAGAATTTGAACTGATACCTGTTTGGCTTTTTTGAAATCTATGACAAATATGAATTTATCTATTTTTTTAAAGTCTATTGTGACTTAAACCTATTGTTTTCACAAACTTTGTCTGAGAATGAGGAATATTTTTTAAAAAGACATCAGAGTCCTATTTTTCAGCAGCACCCTAAATGTTATCTATTCTGCTTATGCTTTTATACTTGGAATAACTACTCATACTGGATCACCATTAAAATTATTAGCTGTTAATAAATAACTTTTATAGTAAAAGAGATACATTTTGGTTAAACCTTCCTTAAATATGGATAATTATAACATCTAACTTATTGGGTTTTTGTGGGAATAAATAAGCTAATATATGTAAAATGCATGCCATATCATAGGAAGCACTAGACAAATATCAGCTGTCCTTACTATTATTATATTGTTATTATTACTGTCAAGCCATTACCAACAAAACTGATACTTTATTCAGCAATCAGTTGTATTGATTCTCGATACACACACCAGTCAGATATTAGAAACATTTCTTTTTTGCAGGTTGGCTGATTTTTCTGATGAATTTGACGACATATAGCTTAATGTAATATATGAGGGGAAAAAGTACAATACTTGGAAGGCAAACTCCAACTTACGACCCATTTTCCTCACTGCTGCTCTGCCTGGGAAAGCTCTAAGGAAGACAAGCAGAGACCACTTCAGACACTGAAAACATCAGGCAGAGCTGACGGGGCACAACATGGAGCAGAACCAAGGTTCCACCAATCTCCTTTCTAGTATCGTATTCCACTTAAAAACTTTACATTTTTGGAAACAAATCTAAATTTTTATTCTTCTTTCTCTGCTGCTGCTGCTAATGATGCAGGCACTTGCTTTCTATGGTGTCATTTTTTCTGAGAAGGAAATATATACTGTGAAAAAGCCCATCATCATTAAAATACTTTCTGAATTTCAGCATAGGACTTGAGGGATAAATAACCAAGTATTATACCTTAACACATAAAAAGTATAAAATATCAGCAAACTGTTCAACTCAAACAAAGATTTAATATTCAAATTTGAGCTCTCATTCATAGTATTATGTCTAAAGTACATATGCCTCTCGTTCATAGTAATATTGCCTAAAGAACTTTTCTCTTTCAAAAAATAGTTTTCAGTTTCAATAAACTGGTTTTGACATATCCACAGAGATAGTCTGGCAAAAGGTCTTCAGTGAGAGATCCAGGAAACAGGACCAATGAGTTTCATTGAACAAATCCAAAATAGAATTGTAGAGAAATCCTGAAGACAAGATGTTAAGAGCATCTCCTCCACAAAAGGCTTCTGTAATACATTTGCTACTGTTATAATGAATCATAACTTTCATGATCCCTGGTACAGAGTGGTGCAGCAAATATATGACAGCTCAAGATTGGAGAGATCTAATTGTCCAGTAACTTTTCTAATACTAAACATTTTAGGGTGATCAGAAAGGCAGAAAAAACATTTATTAGTGGTTTGGAATTTGTCATTCCTGTGTTACGCTATGTATTTATGTATGTATATATTTAATTATTTTTAAATTTATTTTTATGTTTTGTTTTTTGGCTGCGCCGTGTGGCATGTGGCAGTGAAAGCGCAGAGTCCCAACCACCGGACCGCCAGGGAATTCCCTGTATGTATGTTTTTAACTAATTCCTATAGCTGATACTCTACATTTAACTTCCTAGATCCAAGTGAATAACTAAATATTTGTTTTATGATTTTAGGAAAAACCCACACAAGCTATGAGAATGATCAATTCTGGTACAAAAGCCTATTGAATTGTAGATTTATTACATATAATGAAATTAAATTTTGAGTAAACAGAAAAATCAAGGCTTAAAGTCCACTGGATCATCTTTTTTTCTCTTCCCAATTAAGCTGCGTGGCTACAGCTGTGTCAAGGCTCTCTGAGGCTATTGTCCTCTAATCTCTCATGGTTCCCAGCACATATTGCCATGTTTCTCAGAGGGTGAGCTCTGGCCCCAAATGCCTAAGCACTGTAGCGAAATCTCCAAGATACGTGCTTGTGGCCACTGGAGATCAGAAGACAGTCTCAGGAAAGCCCTGGGGTAGTTGTATTTTTCCTTTTCACTCTGCAGTAAATTTGCCAGAAATCTTTAATAAAGAAAACAGTCCTTGGTTCATCTTGTTCATGTTTAGTTTTTTATGGGGGTCTCATCCCTTCTACAGTAGGATGACACCTTAAGCCACTAGATTTAGTATCTCAGGCCACTCTGATTTTCTCAGTGTCTGCTGAGCTTTTCTAGCAAATCATCACCCTAGGCTTGATCTTGAACAATAAAGGCCTGAGATAGGAATGACTCCATGTGCTGTTAATCTATTCCCTTTTAGAGAACAAACTCCTTCATAAATATGTAAGATATTTTACTATTGTCCTGACAGTGGCCAAATATAACTTACTTTGAGACACTTATTCAATGTATGTTCTATACCACTCTTACAGTAAATTACTCACTTTATAGAACGAGGTCAAACTTTTTCTGAAAATCAAATTATGATCCTTTTAGTTTAACACTCGATAAACTATGGATATGAATTCAAGAAAACACAAGAGTATGCTATTAAAGTGATAAAGTTGTATTAAACAAAAGGTAAATAAACCTGATTACAAAGAGCAAATATATAGCTAAATCTTATAAATTACACTCATTAATTGCATTTTATGTAAAATTTGGACACTTAAACATAACGTTATTAAAAGTGAGACATTATTGAAATAAAACAAATCATTGGATAATTAAAGAAAATCACAATAAAATAGATCTAAGTAGCATGACTAGAAGGAAACTCAATGGGAAATGCTGATGCCTGTAGTCTCGATAGTATGATGCAAAAAGAGAAAAGAAAAAGGAAAAGAAGTACTGATAGTGAATTGAAAAAATAAAATGTAGGGTTGCACACAGCCAAAGGAGTTATTTAAATATCTCTAAGAGGGTTATCAAATGTCAAAATTATAATTTATAACTTCAATACTAAGAACATAATAAAATAAAAATGTTCAAGTCAGAAAGGACCCAGAGCATGAAACAAATTCACCTAGGTCTGGAACTAATCAGTATGTAGGTAAATTATAATTTTAAATCCAATCCAATTCAATTCAGTTCAATACGTTGCCGGTCTTCTGATACCTCCTAAAGTTGAAAGCACTGTGACAGATACACGTAAAAGAGAAGGAAAAGATTTTAGAATGTTTTGTTGAATCAATGCACTACAAGGTTGCTTAGATTATGATCTTCAGTCCTTGTGTATTACATTCACCTAGGGTGCTTATTAAAAATGCAAAAAATAGGGGCTTCCCTGGTGGCACAGTGGTTAAGAATCCGCCTGCCAATGCAGGGGACACGGGTTCGAGCCCTGGTCCGGGAGGATCCTACATGCCGCGGAGCAGCTAAGCCCGTGCGCCACAACTACTGAGCCCATGCACCACAACTACTGAAGCCCATGTGCCTAGAGCCCGTGCTCTGCAACGGGAGAAGCCACCACAGTGAGAAGCCCGTGCACCGCAGTGAAGAGTGGCCCCCGCTCGCTGCAACCAGAGAAAAGCCCGCGCGCAGCAACGAAGACCCAACGCAGCCCAAAATAAAACTAAATAAATAAATTTTTTTTAAAAAAATAAATAAATAAATAAATTTTAAAAATATAGTCTTATCCACCTTACAGAAGCAGAATAAATATGTAGGTAGAGCGTAAACAATCTTACCAAGCACACCAAAATACTATGTACACTAAAGTTTGGGTATCTTCTAGGACTTTATTTAATTGTGAAGGTAGAAGCAGCTCTGCAGCGTAGAAGATAGAAAAAGATCAAAGATAAAAAGTTCTTTACAGACCAATTCCCATCATAATTCAAGATATAACAAAGTTTTCCTGGCAGTTGGTAAAAATAGTTATTCTAATTTTCATATTTATAAGGTAGAGATTGGATGTTATAAGCACAGGAAGAAAAGTTGTGACAGAATAAATTTATATCATTATTAAAATTTATAAGAAAACATTTTAGGTTGTTTCTAATAAAACATTTTAACTACTGATGGTAGCAAACCAATTTTCCATCTATTCCTGCCTCCATACTAAAGGATTAATCATGAAAAATATTGCTAAAAGATGTTCACCCGATTTGAAGAAATGAACAAATGAAAAGTCTTTGTCATATGATAAACTTACTGGAACATGAAAGACATAGACCAGCTGAGGGAAAAGCTTAGAAATCCAAGATGACTATTCATGGTGGATAGAAAGAAGTGTTCTACTTAATTTTCAGGGGAAAGCCAAGGCTAGATTAAGAGTGATGACTAAAGACAGTTTAAAACTGTTTACTGCCACATCAACAATATGGCTATGCCCTAAAATATCCCACTATGTAAAACATGAAGATACTAGGTAAATAATGACAAAAATAACATTAAATAATTCTGAATCACCAGAAAGTAAAAGAAAAACAAAATCACCAAAGATCAAACAAAACCGAACTGAGCAAACAACCAAGAAAACAAACGAATGAATCATAAGCTGAAACCAGGATAGCAAGCAAAAATGGAAAACAAGGCTAGCCTGGGATAAATGACAACACCAGCGACATATATCATTGGGACCCAATGGCTGCACATGGAGGAACAGTAAACAGAACCTAGGGTCTACCCCAAATAGGGTAACTGAACTGAAACCCCTGCAGAAAGCTAGCACAACCAAACAGGCTATTCATTCTGTGAAAATGTTGACTGAGAAGAATTGGCATAACAGGTCAGGTAACTAAGAGGAAATTTATTTGTCTCTGGAACTCTGGGTGCAAAAAATAACAGTAATAATATACTCTCCTCTGAGAAGTAAAAAGTACAAAACTTCTCTCTCATATACAAATCTAGGGTTCAAATTTACATTACTCCATGTGTTCATGGAAAATCCAAACTGAGTAATTAAATTTATCTGGTCTCAGATTGAAAGAAACCCCCTGGTAATGTTTGAAAAGAAAATGCCTGGGAATTTCCAGAATTACTGAAAAATATAAATCCATTTATAAGAAACATAAGGATAAGCTGCACACAAAAAATTAAACCAGATCCATACCTAAACCATCATAGTGAAACTGCAGAACACCAAAGACAAAGAAAGGTTCTTGAGACCAGCTAGAGAGAAAAGTCAAAATACCTAAAAAGATATGGCTGACACATCCTAAAACGTGACCCCTGATGTGTTACACGTTTGTAGAAGTATAATTTCCTCCCTTTGTGTTCTATTGTTTTTAGCCAATAAAATATGACAAAGGTGATGGGATAGTTATTCTCTTGATTAGGTTTCATTACATAAGATTCTGTCTCCAGAAAGGAATGCGGTCCAGTGGACACCTTGATAACAGGCTTAAGAGACCCTAAACAGACAACCCAGCTCAGCCATGCCTGAACTTCTGACCCGCAGAAATTGTGAGATAACAAATGTAATGTTGTTTTAAGCCACTAGTTGGTGCTAACTTGTTACGTAGTAATAGAAATCTAATACATATTTGGGTACTAGGAATAGAGTTCAAATCCACACAGACATAGGTTCAGAGTCTGTGGGACATAGCTAAAGCAGTCCTCCAGAGAAATTCATAGCATTTAGCACACATAGCAATAAAATTAAAACAAATCAATAAAACATTCAATTCAAAAAGAATAGAAAAAGACCAACAAGGTAAAGCAAAATAAACAGAAGAAATTCCTAAAGGTAAACATTGAGTTAGAAAACAGAACAAAAAGTTGATTCTTGAAAAATACAAGATAGACAAATTACTAGCTGAGAAAGGGAGGTATCTCAGAGAGAATGACAAATATGCAAAATAAGAAATGAAAAAGGGGCAATATCCAAAACACAAATATTAAAAAACTTCTTTGAGATTCTATTGCATAACTATATACACATTAAGTTTTTAAAACTAGTTGAAATATATAGCCTGTTAGGAAGACATAATTTATAAAATATGCTTCAATAGATGTAGAAGTTTTAAACAGTCTAATTTTCATAGATGAAATAAAAGAAATTGTCAAAGAGCCTCCCCATCCCACAAAAGTCATCAGAACAAATGGTATGAAAGAGGAAATCTAGGGGGGCAGGAGAGAAGATGGCGGAAGAGTAAGACGCGGAGATCACCTTCCTTCCCACAGATACAGTAGAAATACATCTACACGTGGAACTGCTCCTACAGAACACCCACTGAGCGCTGACAGAAAACGTCCGACCTCTAAACAGGCAAGAAACTCCCCCCGTACTTGGGTAGGGCAAAAGAAAAAAGAAATAACAGAGACACAAGAATAGGGACGGCACCTGCACCAGTGGGAGGGAGCTGTGAAGGAGGAAAGATTTCCACGCGCTAGGAAGCCCCTTCGCGGGCAGAGACTGCGGGTGGCAGAGGGGGGAAGCTTCGGAGCCACGGAGGAGAGCGCAGCCACAGGGGTGCGGAGGGCAAAGCGGAGAGATTCCTGCACAGAGGCTCGGCAACACGCAGCACTCACCAGCCCGAGAGGCTTATCTGCTCCCCCGCTGGGGCGGGCGGGGCTGGGAACTGAGGCTTGGGCTTCGGTCGGATCGCAGGGAGAGGACTGGGGTTGTCGGTGTGAACACAGCCTGAAGGGGTTAGTGCACCACAGCTAGCCGGGAGGGAGTCAGGAAAAAGTCTGCAGCTGCCGAAGAGGCAAGAGACTTTTTCTTCCCTCTTTGTTTCCTGGTGCGCGAGGAGAGGGGATTCAGAGCGCCGCCTAAACGAACTCCAGAGAAGGGCGCGAGCCGTGGCGATCAGCGTGGACCCCAGAGACGGGCGTGAGACGCTGGGGCTGCTGCTGCCGCCTCCAAAAAGCCTGTGTGTGAGCACAGGTCACTCTCCACACCGCCCCTCCCAGGAGCCGGTGCAGCCCGCCACTGCCAGGGTCCCATGATCCAGGGACAAATTCCCCGGGAGAACGCACTGCGCGCCTCAGGCTGGTGCAACGTCACGCCGGCCTCTGACGCCGCAGGCTCGCCCCGCCTCCTCTGTACCCCTCCCTCCCCGTGGCCTGGGTGAGCCAGAGCCCCCGAAGCAGCTGCTCCTTTAACCCCGTCCTGTCTGGGCGGGGAACAGACGCCCTCAGGTGACCTACACGCAGAGGCGGGTCCAAATCCAAAGCTGATCCCCAGGAGCTGTGCGAACAGAGAAGAGAAGGGGAAATCTCTCCCAGCAGCCTCAGAAGCAGCGGATTAAAACTCCACAAACAACTTGATGTGCCTGCATCTGTTGAATACCTGAATAGACAACGAATCATCCCAAATTCAGGAGGTGGACTTTTGGAGCAGGATATATTAATTTTTCCCCTTTTCCTTTTTTTTGTGAGTGTATATGTATATGCTTCTGGGTGAGATTTTGTCTGTATAGCTCTGCTTTATAATAGCTTTATTTTACGTCACTATATTATAGCCTCTTTCTTTCTTTCTTTCTTTCTATTTTTTTCTCCCTTTTACTCTGAGCCGTGTGGACGAAAGGCTCTTGGTGCTCCAGCCAGGCATCAGGGCCGTGCCTCTGAGGTGGGAGAGCCAACTTCAGGACACTGGTCCACAAGAGACCTCCCAGCTCCACGTAATACCAAACGGCAAAAATCTCTCAGAGATCTCCATCTCAACATCAAGACCCAGCTTCACTCAACGACCAGCAAGCTACAGTGCTGGACACCCTATGCCAAACAACTAGCAAGACAGGAACACAGCCCCATCCATTAGCAGAGAGGCTGCCTAAAATCATAATAAGGCCACAGACACCCCAAAATACACCACCAGACGTGGACGTGCCCACCAGAAAGACAAGATCCAGCCTCATCCACCAGAACTCAGGCACTAGTTCCCTCCACCAGGAAGCCTACACAACCCACTGAACCAACCTTAGCCACTGGGGACAGATACCAAAAACAACGGGAACTACGAACCTGCAGCCTGTGAAAAGGAGACCCCAAACACAGTAAGATAAGCAAAATGAGACGACAGAAAAACACACAGCAGATGAAGGAGCAGGGTCAAAACACGCCAGATTTAACAAATGAAGAGGAAATAGGTAGTCTACCTGAAAAAGAATTCAGAATAATGATAGTAAGGATGATCCAAAATCTTGGAAATAGAATAGACAAAATGCAAGAAACATTTAACAAGGACGTAGAAGAACTAAAGAGGAACCAAGCAACGATGAAAAACACAATAAATGAAATTAAAAATACTCTAGATGGGATCAATAGCAGAATAACTGAGGCAGAAGAAAGGATAAGTGACCTGGAAGATAAAATGGTGGAAATAACTACTGCAGAGCAGGATAAAGAAAAAAGAATGAAAAGAACTGAGGACAGTCTCAGAGACCTCTGGGACAACATTAAACGCACCAACATTCGAATTATAGGGGTCCCAGAAGAAGAAGAGAAAAAGAAAGGGACTGAGAAAATATTTGAAGAGATTATAGTTGAAAACTTCCCTAATATGGGAAAGGAAATAGTTAATCAAGTCCTGGAAGCACAGAGAGTCCCATACAGGATAAACCCAAGGAGAAACACGCCAAGACACATATTAATCAAACTGTCAAAAATTAAATATAAGGAAAACATATTAAAGGCAGCAAGGGAAAAACAGCAAATAACACACAAGGGAATCCCCATAAGGTTAACATCTGATCTTTCAGCAGAAACTCTGCAAGCCAGAAGGGAGTGGCAGGATATACTAAAAGTGATGAAGGAGAAAAACCTACAACCAAGATTACTCTACCCAGCAAGGATCTCATTCAGATGTGATGGAGAAATTAAAACCTTTACAGACAAGCAAAAGCTGAGAGAGTTCAGCACCACCAAACCAGCTTTACAACAAATGCTAAGGGAACTTCTCTAGGCAAGAAACACAAGAGAAGGAAAACACCTACAATAACAAACCCAAAACATTTAAGAAAATGGGAATAGGAACATACATATCGATAATTACCTTGAATGTAAATGGATTAAATGCTCCCACCAAAAGACACAGGCTGGCTGAATGGATACAAAAACAAGACCCATATATATGCTGTCTACAAGAGACCCACTTCAGACCTAGAGACACATACAGACTGAAAGTGAGGGGATGGAAAAAGATATTCCATGCAAATGGAAATCAAAAGAAAGCTGGAGTAGCAATTCTCATATCAGACAAAATAGACTTTAAAATAAAGACTATTACAAGAGACAAAGAAGGACACTATATAATGATCAAGGGATCGATCCAAGAGGAAGCTATAACAATTGTAAATATTTATGCACCCAACATAGGAGCACCTCAATACATAAGGCAAATGCTAACAGCCATAAAAGCGGAAATCGACAGCAACACAATCATAGTAGGGGACTTTAACACCCCACTTTCACCAATGGACAGATCATCCAAAATGAAAATAAATAAGGAAACACAAGCTTTAAATGATACATTAAACAAGATGGACTTAATTGATATTTATAGGACATTCCACCCAAAAACAACAGAATACACATTTTTCTCAAGTGCTCATGGAACATTCTCCAGGATAGATCATATCTTGGGTCACAAATCAAGCCTTGGTAAATTTAAGAAAATTGAAATCGTATCAAGTATCTTTTCCGACCACAACGCTATGAGACTAGATATCAATTACAGGAAAAGATCTGTAAAAAATACAAACACATGGAGGCTACACAATACACTGCTTAATAACGAAGTGATCACTGAAGAAATCAAAGGGGAAATCAAAAAATACCTAGAAACAAATGACAATGGAGATACGACGACCCAAAACCTATGGGACGCAGCAAAAGCAGTGCTAAGAGGGAAGTTTATAGCAATACAAGCCTACCTCAAGAAACAGGAAACATCTCGAATAAACAACCTAACCTTGCACCTGAAGCAATTAGAGAAAGAAGAACAAAAAAACCCCAAAGCCAGCAGAAGGAAAGAAATTATAAAGATCAGGTCAGAAATAAATGAAAAAGAAATGAAGGAAACAATAGCAAAAATCAATGAAACTAAAAGCTGGTTCTTTGAGAAGATAAACAAAATTGATAAACCATTAGCCAGACTCATCAAGAGAAAAAGGGAGAAGACTCAAATCAATAGAATTAGAAATGAAAAAGGAGAAGTAACCACTGACACTGCAGAAATACAAACGATCATGAGAGATTACTACAAGTAACTCTATGCCAATAAAATGGACAACCTGGAAGAAATGGACAGATTCTTAGAAATGCACAAACTGCCAAGACTGAACCAGGAAGAAATAGAAAATATGAACAGACCAATCACAAGCACTGAAATTGAAACTGTGATTAAAAACCTTCCAACAAACAAAAGCCCAGGACCAGATGGCTTCACAGGCGAATTCTATCAAACATTTAGAGAAGAGCTAACACCTATCCTTCTCAAACTCTTCCAAAATATTACAGAGGGAGGAACACTCCCAAACTCATTCTACGAGGCCACCATCACCCTGATACCAAAACCAGACAAAGATGTCACAAAGAAAGAAAACTACAGGCTAATATCACTGATGAACATAGATGCAAAAATCCTCAACAAAATACTAGCAAACAGAATCCAACAGCACATTAAAAGGATCATACACCATGATCAAGTGGGGTTTATCCCAGGAATGCAAGGATTCTTCAATATACACAAATCAATCAATGTGATACACCATATTAACAAATTGAAGGAGAAAAACCATATGATCATCTCAATAGATGCAGAGAAAGCTTTCGACAAAATTCAACACCCATTTATGATAAAAGCCCTGCAGAAAGTAGGCATAGAGGGAACTTTCCTCAACATAATAAAGGCCATATATGACAAACCCACAGCCAACATTGTCCTCAGTGGTGAAAAACTGAAACCATTTCCACTAAGATCAGGAACAAGACAAGGTTGCCCACTCTCACCACTATTATTCAACATAGTTTTGGAAGTGTTAGCCACAGCAATCAGAGAAGACAAAGAAATAAAAGGAATCCAAATCGGAAAAGAAGAAGTAAAGCTGTCACTATTTGCAGATGACATGATACTATACATAGAGACTCCTAAAGAAGCTACCAGAAAACTCCTAGAGCTAATCAATGAATTTGGTAAAGTAGCAGGATACAAAATTAATGCACAGAAATCTCTTGCATTGCTATACACTAATGACGAAAAATCTGAAAGTGAAATTAAGAAAACACTCCCAATTACCATTGCAACAAAAAGAATAAAATATCTAGGAATAAACCTACCTAAGGAGACAAAAGACCTGTATGCAGAAAATTATAAGACACTGATGAAAGAAATTAAAGATGATACAAATGGATGGAGAGATATACCATGTTCCTGGATTGGAAGAATCAACATTGTGAAAATGACTCTACTACCCAAAGCAATCTACAGATTCAATGCAATCCCTATCAAACTACCACTGGCATTTTTCACAGAACTAGAACAAGAAATTTCACAATCTGTATGGAGACACAAAAGACCCCGAATAGCCAAAGCAATCTTGAGAACGAAAAATGGAGCTGGGGGAATCAGGCTCCCTGACTTCAGACTATATTACAAAGCTACAGTAATCAAGACAGTTTGGTACTGGCACAAAAACAGAAATATAGATCAATGGAACAGGATAGAAAGCCCAGAGATAAACCCACATACATATGGTCACCTTATCTTTGATAAAGGAGGCAAGAATATACAGTGGAGAAAAGACAGCCTCTTCAATAAGTGGTGCTGGGAAAATTGGACAGATACATGTAAAAGTATGAAATTAGAACACTCCCTGACACCAGGCACAAAAATAAACTCAAAATGGATTAAAGACCTAAATGTAAGGCCAGACAGTATCAAACTCTTAGAGGAAAACATAGGCAGAACACTCTATGACATACATCACAGCAAGATTCTTTTTGACCCAGCTCCCAGAGAAATGGAAATAAGAACACAAATAAACAAATGGGACCTAATGAAACTTAAACTTTGCACAGCAAAGTTAAACTTAAACTTTGCACAGCAAAGGAAACCATAAACAAGACCAAAAGACAACCCTCAGAATGGGAGAAAATATTTGCAAATGAAGCAACTGACAAAGGATTAATCTCCAAGATTTACAAGCAGCTCATGCAGCTCAATAACAAAAAAACCAACAACCCAATCCAAAAATGGGCAGAAGACCTAAATAGACATTTCTCCAAAGAAGATATACAGATTGCCAACAGACACATTAAAGAATGCTCAACATCATTAATCATTAGAGAAATGCAAATCAAAACTACAATGAGATATCATCTCACACCGATCAGAATGGCCATCATCAAAAAACCTAGAAACAATAAATGCTGGAGAGGGTGTGGAGGAAAGGGAACACTCTTGCACTGTTGGTGGGAATGTAAATTGATACAGCCACTATGGAGAACAGTATGGAGGTTCCTTAAAAAACTACAAATAGAACTACCATACGATCCAGCAATCCCACTACTGGGCATATACCCTGAGAAAACCATAGTTCAAAAAGAGTCATGTACCAAAATGTTCATTGCAGCTCTATTTACAATAGCCAGGACATGGAAGCAACCTAAATGTCCATCGACAGATGAATGGATAAAGAAGATGTGGCACATATATACAATGGAATATTACTCAGCCATAAAAAGAAATGAAATGGAGGTATTTGTATTGTGGTGGATGGAGTTAGAGTCTGTCATACAGAGTGAAGTAAGTCAGAAAGAGAAAAACAAATACAGTATGCTAACACATATATACGGAATCTAAGGAAAAAAAAAAAAAAAAAAAAGCCATGAAGAACCTAGTGGCAAGACGGGAATAAAGACACAGACCTACTAGAGAATGGACTTGAGGATATGGGGAGGGGGTGGGGTGAGATGTGACAGGGTAAGAGAGTGTCATGGACATATATACACTACCAAATGTAAAATAGATAGCTAGTGGGAAGCAGCCGCATAGCACAGGGAGATCAGCTCGGTGCTTTGTGACCACCTAGAGGGGTGGGATGGGGAGGGTGGGAGGGAGGGAGATGCAAGAGGGAAGAGATATGGGAACATATTGTATGTGTATAACTGATTCACTTTGTTATAAAGCAGAAGCTAACACACCATTGTAAGGCAATTATACTTCAACAAAGATGTTTAAAAAAAAAAAAAAAAAAGAATTACATTAGGACAACAGGGGGATGCTGGGACTGTCCCTGGCCTATCAGGAGGGATGGTCAGCTTGTGTATGTGAGAGTAGGACTCTGAGGCTCAAAGATTTGTCCAAATGGAAATACTTGAACAGATTCTCTGTCTGCAAAGACTGTGCTTTTGTAATTTTATAACATAGAATCCAGAATCATAACATTTTAGAACTAAAGAAGACTTTAGGAACTATTATTATCTATTAGTATTACAAACCACTGGTAACTTAGTGACTTCACAACATCCACTTATTTAAGTTAGTATTCTACTGGGCAGTTCTTCTAGTATGAGCTGGAATTGGCTGATCTCATTTGGGATCACACATGTGCTTGCAGTTAGCAAGTTGGAATGGTGTCTGGTTGGTCCTACATGATCTGACCAAAGCCAGATGATCGGGTGGTGGGCTGGCTGCTGACTAAAGCAATGAGTGTGAGAGTGACAGCCTGGCATGTTTCTCATTCTCCAACAAGCTGGCTTGGGCTTGCTCAAACGTCAGGGTTCCAAGTGCAGCAAGTGGGGACATCCCAAATGTGAAAGCACTGTTCAAATCTGCTTGAATCACATCTGCTGTTGTCCCACTGGCCAAAGTCAAGCACATGGTTGAACCCAAAATGAGTGTGGAAAGAGTTACCCAAGGGCATGGATGCAAGCAGTCTGGAACAAATTGGAGGCCGTCTCTGCACCAATCTTCCACAGAAACCCTTTGGTCCTACATCATTGTTTTCACATTTGAGGAAATTAAGACCCTGGGAGGTCAAGGGACTTCAGCAAAGCCACACAGCTAATTGGTACATTGCCCTGAATTAAAAATAGTATGATGCTTTAAGGCCCACTTAAGTACCAAGTCAATCTGAACAATGTCTCTTCCATGTACTAAAACTTATTTTGAATAATTTTTATTCTATTCTGCTAGTTGAAGTTAAATTTATTTAAAGTGAACATCTCAACCCATAAAATTGTTATGCATCAAGTTTGTTATCTTTGTCTAACATGGTTCTGTGAACATACAGAAATTTTAAAATGACATAAAAGGGAGAGTTTTTTCTTAAAAAAAAAAAAAAAAAGAAAGAGGAAATCTACAAAACCATAAAGACCAAATGATCTTAATGATTTAAACTATGCCAGGGCATTGATAAAGAAGTATAGCTCCTCAGTTCTTTTCATTATGTGAGTTTAACATTGATATAAAAACTACACACACACACACACACACAACTACACACACTATATTTCTAAATATAAATGCGAAATCTTAAATGAAATATTAGTAAACAGAATCCAACAGCACTTCAAGATCAAGTGGGTATTTCAATATTAGGAAATCCATTAATAAAATTCATCCTACTATAGATGTAAAAAAAAATTATATATCATGTCCATATATGCCAGAGAGGCATTTCACATAGGTCAACCTCAATTTTTTTTAAAAAAATTGATAAAATAGAAATCGATGAGTCATTTCTTAGTGTGATAGATTATATATATATTCATCAGTGCAAAAGCCAACATCTTACTTAATGGAGAAACACTAGATGAATTCCTACTAAGGTGAGGAACGATATAAGGATGCCCATTATCTTTCTTATTATTTCACATTATATTGAAAATTTGAGCCAATGTAATTCAACTGGAGAAAGCAAAGCACTGAAGCAGAGCTTCCTATATAGTAGGAGCCAGGTATGTCAAATGTTGTTCCCCTTAGCTCTTGGAATGTCTAAAAGGGTCAAGGCAATTGCGTTTGACCAGAGCAGCCCAATCGACTTGTTCCAGTGAATCACAGTTTGAATGTTAATTCTTAATGTGTGATGTCCTGTCAAAAAGATTGGGAAGCACAGCTTTAGAAAAATTATTGTATTTGTGCTCTAGGAGGCATGTACAAGAATGTTCATAAGAGCATAAATGTTAGCAAAAAAAACTGAAAACAAGTAAAGGCCCTCTTGTGAAATGTCCATTGAAAGTCAACTGGATTAATGTATTGTAATACATTAATGCAATATAACACTGAATAGCTGTGACATGGATGAATCTCAAAAAGGAATGTTAAGGGAAAAAAGAAAGTTGCAGCAGAATATGTACTGTATAATCCCATATTTTAAGCGCACAAATGTATAATATTTAATCATCACTGTACAGGGATATATACATTTATACATGCAAATACACATAGTGTGTATGTATATTCGTATAAGTATAAAAAAGCAAGGAAATGATACACACAGCTCAGCGTAGTGGCCATTCTTCTATGGGGTGTGGGTCAAGGGTAAGGACACCTCAAAGGGGTCTGTAGGGTTCAATTCCTTTTTTTTAATTGAGATACAATTGAAATATAACATTATATTAATTTTAGCTGTACAACATGATTTGATATACCTACCTATGGCAAAATGATCACCACAATACGTTTACTTAACATCCATCACCAAACGTAGTTAAATATATTTTTTTCCTTGTGA
The DNA here is from genome assembly GCF_028021215.1 of Eschrichtius robustus. NCBI lineage: Eukaryota > Metazoa > Chordata > Mammalia > Artiodactyla > Eschrichtiidae > Eschrichtius > Eschrichtius robustus. Next base: position 62,870,701 of record NC_090827.1, on the reverse strand, counting down.
TGAGAACTTTTAAGATTTCCTAGCAAATTTCAAATATGCAATACATAATTTTTTTTGAATTGAAATAAGTTTATGATGATTATAAGTTATTAAAATTAAATATTAGAATATAAACAGAATGAAAATAAAGAATGGAAACATTTATGTTTCATATAAACATTAAAAAAAAGATTGTTTAGCTATATTAACAAGGGAGAAATGTCAAGGCAAAAGATTACATGAGAACAGATGTTAAAAAAAAATTGTAAGTCAATCATACTTCAGTAAAAAAAGAAAAAGTGTTAAAATTTACTACAAAGATATAATAATTCTAAATTTGTACAACCCAATAACATAGCCTTAAAAAAGGTTTAAAGCAAATATGATAAAAGCCAAAAGGCGAAATAGACAAATTTACAATCACTGTGGGGGGCTTTCTATGCAACTCTCAATAACAGATAAGAACGTGTAGACCAGGCTTTGTGGAAATTCAGATGACCAAGAATGTTTGACTATCTTGGGGAAGCGGCGGCATTTGCAGTTCCATATGAATTTGAGGACTGGCTTTTCCATTTCTGCCAAAAAGGCCACTGGAATTTTGTTAAGGATTGCATTGAATCTTAATTGCTTTGGGTTGTCGTTACAATACATAATTATTAACTATAGTCACCATGCTGTTATGGTCATTGCATCCCCAGGCTTATTTATCTTATAACTGGAATTTTGTACCTTTTGACCCCCTTCACTTCTTTCGACCCCACTCCTACAAGTTCTATTTCTTAAACTGCACGGTGGACTCTTGGGAGTTTGCTTTATTATTATTGGTGGCGGGTGGTATGTGTAAATATTGTCATATTTTAAGAACAGAGGGAAAAGGCATAGATATAAATTATCCTCCACAGCTAATATTTCTTTTAATTTTATTTAATAACAATAATTAATAATAATTAATTAATTAAATTGATATTTAGTTATCAATTAAATTAAATAGTAGGTTTAGTGGATTTAAAATTAATTTAATTTAATATTAATTAATAAGAATCAATATTTAATATTTCATTTATTTATTTAATTTTATTCTAATTGTGTCATCTTAACAAGTAAATATAATTATTGATATTGTACAAACAATGGCACCCACATTTTATTTTTCATAGAAGCACTATGAAGAGGAAAACCATTCTGGCACTAAACATTTCTGTAGGCTGTTTGGGTCATGATGTTATAACCAAGGTATCATTACCTTCCTGCTGCAATCTAGAATAAAATAGCTTCTTTAGGGTCATTGTGAATTTAACCTCATTAAATATAAGAAAGAATTTGGGAACACCTAAAATGTTTATTTTGGGATAGGGAAATTTGCTTGTTCCCTGGGAAATGACTGAAATAAGATAACTCTTTCTTTGCTACTACAGAAACAGCACATTCTAGAATTCTGTGATTGGAAAGCAAAAATCCGCCACTTTTCCAATGCTTCATTGTTTCTCAGTAATAAAAATGTCAATGGTCCATGTTTTATATGTGACTGATGACAAACAAATGCAAACAAATATTTGTATTATTTAGATTTAATTATAGTATGATCAATTCATTGAATGATGTGGTATCTGCCAGATATTGGGGCGTATCTGCTCTGTCACAATCATACTGATCAGACAACATCTGATAATTAGTCAGATTGCCTTAGCAACGATTTCTATATCCCTATCTTTTGTGACTTTGGCTGCTGTCCCTCAGTGAGTCTTTATGGTCTCGCTCAAGCAAAGCCCTGATGTGTCCCATTCTCTAACAATATCTCCGTGAATCCCAGGGCCTCAGCCTTGACAGACAGAACATGATGCGTTGCTCAGATCACAGATTGAATCATATATTCACCTTTGCTTCTGAACAACTGACCAAGTTGGCCACAGGCTTTACCACCACCTGGGTTCCCATATATACTCATGCAGGCTGTGCACTAGGTAGGTCCAGGGAGCTATTCCTCGGACTGCAGTATGAATGGCATCCACCCCTGAGGCTGTGCAAGGCTCTTCATCACATCTGATAGGGCTTATTTCCCCAAACCAGAGCTCTGGTAATAAAGAAGCTGTTTATCCCTTGTCTATCCTGTAAATGGAAAAATCTCACCTCTAGAAGGGGAACCGTGCCCTACAGGCATAAATAATGCTTTCACAGTTACTGTGGGTGTCTTCCTGTTTTTGCACCCGTGAAAATGCTTTGTGTTTCAAGGATTAATAACAAGATCTGTAATTCAGCTGAGCACTTGCATGAAAGGTGTCAGAGCTACATATGCTGTCCAGGTCACAACCCTTATTTATCACTATCTCTTAGAGAAGACATAGAGCTGGACAATCTCAGCAGAGAGCATTTGTGGGAAAAGCAAATCTTCTACTGAAAGGCCATGTTTGTTCCATTATAAGGCAGAGGTCCAGAACCTAGTAAAACAGAAAAACTCAGACATTGACACAGGTTGTGTGCTCTTTGCTTGATTCAAAATCTAGTTCACTTTTATCCCCCATAGGAAAACTCACCCGGTTTTAGAACCTTGAGCAGTCCTCCTCAGCCCTCTGCCTGTTTGAATCTCATTTTATTAGCAGCTGGTCCATTTGCCCATGCCATCTCATAAACGTCTGCCATCCTAGACTTACACCTGGAGGAGGCCTCCATTAGTGAAGCCTGGTATACATTTGTTTCCACTACGAGGGCACATGCATTCATGCATTCAATTGCACCCTTATGCGAATCCTCATGAGAACGGGCTTGGTTGCATGAAATTGTCCATTCAATATAGCAGAACTGCTGGTGGCTCAGTATTTACCTCTCCCTAAGATTTCTAAGGTAGAATAAGGAGGCTTCTGCTCATGTTGCAAATTTATATCTGTCTAGAGAATTATTTTTCTATTTATTCAAGTCTAGTTGACTTACAATATTATATTGGTTTCAGGCACACAACATAGTGATTCAATATTTTTATAGATTATGCACAATTCAAAGTTATTATAAAATATTGAGTTTATTCCCTGTGGTATGCATTATATCCCTGTAACTTATTTATTTTATAACTGGTAGTTTGTACCTTTTAATCCCTTTCACCCATTTCACCCCTCCCCCCACCCTATTCCCTCTGGTAACTAATAGTTTGTTCTCTTTGTTATGCTAAGTGAAGTAATTCAGACAGAGAAAGGCAAATACTGTATGCTTTCACTTATAGGTGGAATCTAAAAAACAAAATAAATAAACAAATATAACTAAGCAGAAACAGACTCTAGGGAATTGTTTTGATGGGCTTCACTATGAACTAGGGCCACGGCACCATCCTTTTCATTGTAGATGGGCTCATACACACCAAAAGGCACAATCTTTTCTCTGCATGGAATCGTCCCCCTGCCCTTCACCGTGTCCAACATGGCTACCCTTTTAGGGAACAAAATATCTGGAGTTCCCCAATCCAAGGTCAGGTAATCCTGAACTGTGGGCCTCTGCTCATTTTTCCCTTTGCGAAGGCTCAGGGTCAGTATTAGTTTTCCCTTGTTGCGTAACAAATTTCCACACACTTAGACACGGAAGTCAATATTCAATTATTAGCTCACTGCTTCTGTAGGTCAGAAGTCTGGGTCCTCTGCTTAGGGCTTCACAAGGCTGAAATCAAGGTGCCAGACAGACTGCATTCTCATCTGCAGGCTCTACCAAGAATGGAGTACCACCCAAGCTCCGTCAGGTTGTTGACAGGATTTATCTCCTTGAGGCCACAGAGTGCATTGCAGTTTGCTTCCTAAAAACCCGAAACAGGGAGAGGAAGACTCTCTGCTGCTTGGAGTTTCTGCCTTTGGGGAAGGCCTAGGCCCTGGTTTTTTGGGCTTTGTTTTTGTTTGTTTGTTTGTTTTCAACATCACCAATCATTAGGCCCTGGTTTTTAAAGGCTCACCTGATTAGTTCAGGCCCACAGAGGACACTCACTCTTTTGATTAACTTAACTATCAACTGACTAAGGATCTAAATTATATCCGAAAAATCCCTTCATCTCTGCCATATTCTGTGGGTTAGGAGGAGACCACAGACGCTACCCACACTCAAGGGGATGGCATTACACAAGGGTGTGACTCAGTGGGGGTCACCCTAGGCTGTACCTGCCACAATACCCTCAAACGAAGATGCACTTGTCTTCTGCTATTATCCATAATCCAAAGAAGAGGACAAATAGAAAATGTATATGTTGGATCAACACCTACGGGGCCACACGTATCAACGTTATACCTGCCATCCTTCTTCCTCCCTGTGCAGTTATACCATAGTATTGAAAATTGAACCTTCACCGAGAACACCTAAGCTACGGCCACTGGGCATTTCCATTTTGGACCATATTGCCCAGATGTGTTGGCTCAGCAAATGTCATAGATAACAGAGAAACAGAACTCTGAGCAGACCAGCTGCTAAAGTGAAATATTTTCTTGCCTGAACACAAGCAATACATTTTACGCTTTCCTTCCAACATGTTCATATTATACACAAATTAAATTAAAACTTTCTTTCTGCACGGTATGATTGAACTGATCCTTTCCTCTATTTTGTTGTATTTTGCTTCTTTTTTTTTGTATTAAATTCTCTTCTTTTTTTATGCAAGTATTTTTAAGTTTCTTTTGGGCATGCATTCTTCACTTTAAGAAAGTTTTAGGGGCAAAAACTATAGGGAGTATGATTTAAGACCCCATTGCTTATTTGGCTAGTGATATAAAAGATTAAAAAAAAAGAAAAAAAAAAAGCAAGTTAAAAACAATAGCATACCTCCACAGCAACTTGGGAAATACGATACAGCAAAGAGGTCAGCAAAAGGCTGACGAATGCATGCTTCTCCTTGAGAGGTATGTCTTTTCATTTTCTGCAGTTTCCTCCACAACCACTATGACCACTAACTGGTCTGAAGAAGACAAGTGGTTCAGAGGTGCCCCCCACACTTTTAGAGTAGTAGGACACCCACTTCTGCCATTTACATTGCTTCACCTTCTACTCCCTTTCTTGGCTTTGAAGAGTCTGGATTTTTTGGCAAGAGTAAATAAAAGACTAAAAGTTTAGCTGTTTAAAATATTGATTGTGAGGGACTTCCCTGGTGGCACAGTGGTTAAGAATTCACCTGCCAATACAGGAGACACGGGTTCGAGCCCTGGTCCGGGAAGATCCCACATGCCGTGGAGCAACTAAGCCCATGCACCGCAACTACTGAGTCTGCGCTCTAGAGCCCGTGAGCCACAACTACTGAGCCCATGTGCCACAACTGCTGAGCCCACGTGCCACAACTACTGAAGCCCGTACACCTAGAGCCCGTGCTCCACAACAAGAAAAGCCACCGCAATGAGAAGCCCACGCACCAAGACGAAGAGTAGACCTCGCTCGCCGCAACTAGAGAAAGCCTGTGCGTAGCAACGAAGACCCAACGCAACCATAAATAAATAAATAAATAAATAAATAAATAAATAAAATTTTATAATATATATATTGATCGTGAGAATTATTGTCCTGAGCCTCATCCGTTTTAGGGTAAAATAAAATAGCTCTGAGTCAACGAAAAAGGAGAAGGCACTTCTCACACATTCTCAAACCACAGGTTCAAGACCATATACCTCCCACTGCAAGGATGATAATCACAGACATTAAGACACCACAGGACCCCTCAGAGTAGTGAACCGTATCTAGTAATCCTGCTGGCATATCCCTTTACCTGGCCATTTAAAAGCTACATTAATCTCCATGATCCTCCCTGAGTTCTGAGATTTTAATACCAAGGGCTTCTTTCTATGACTTTCTCCAGGTTTGAGGCAAACACACTGTCCTTCAGGCTCCTTATCTCCACACTCCACCTGAAATCTCACTCCTCTTGCTTCCAAAACAATAGACTAGAAACATGAATATATTTTCCAGGCTCTGTCAGGCACTCTTCAGTGCCGAGGTGGTGGCTGGGGGACACGGATGAGCACCCGTCTAAGAAACGGACCAGAAAGACTGCTGCACACCATTATGACAACCCGGATAACTCGGACGCCCATGTTCCTCAGTTTCCACACAAAAATCCCGTATCATAAGGAGTGGAAGATTAGATTGGGGTTGTGTGGTATCAGGTGTAGAAAATTACCTTGAAGACACTACGCAGTGAGCTCATGCTTGGAGCATTAAATGAGGCATTATCATGCTAAAGGGACACTTTCCAGAAGCAATGGAGATAACCCTAAGAATGGCTTCTTGTATTCCTGTCTCCTGTTACCTCTGCTGCTTTCTCTTACTAATCCTTGGCTTGTTCTCTTGGCTACTCCTCTGGCACCCACCCAGCTCAGCTTCTGGCAAGGTTCCAGTTCTTGGCTTTGGCTGCCTCTTTGCTTATGGATTAAATCTGATGCCTGCTCTAGTTTTCCTGGACTAACCTGGCAAGTCCTGTAATTTTGACCCTGTGTAGCCCCATGTCGCCATCTTGTTTGAATGTCCTTTTCAAGAGTAGCTTTTAAAAACAGTGATAGAACTCTTCAGTGCTTCTTCAGAGTCTCCAGTCACTTTTTTCTTTTTTAAGCATTGTGTCCTCTTATTCCTGGCCATATTTTGGAATATATATATCCTAATTTTAAATTTAATAAATTTCTCTTCAAATAAAGACGGGGCAGGATCTTTTTAATGAATAAAATTCAATGCATTTTAATGAATAAATTCAATTTTAAATTTTAATAAGTGAATTACAGGAAGGTTATGAAATATATTCCACCTGACATACCAAAAATGAGAAATTTATTAATTCATATTGTACACCATCTAATTTTTTTAAAGGACATGGGCATCAAAATCTGTATAGGAAATATCTTAAATGAGGGACAGTTTTACTGTGGTAGAATAAGCATTGAAAATGTATCAGAACACTTGGATTTATGCCCCAATTCTACCTTTCACTAGATGAAGTAGCTTTTCTAAGCTTCGGTTTTTATTAACTGTAATATAAGGATAAGAATATTTAAAACTACACAATATTTTATTTATAATGAATACGGTTGATATTATGAGAATTAAATATAGCCTCTATTTCTTTGGCTCCTTCCTTGGAAAGATTCCTTCCCTATATTCTGAGACTCATCAAGGGAAGTCTCAAATGTGCTCACCAACTATGCAGTCACCCATGTCATCACACATTCAGAACACACTTCTGCCTCTGCTGGTACTGCTGGTAACATCAACACTTCTGGGTACCATCACCCCTTATGCTGGGTACTGCCAAGATCTACTCAATACTAGATCTACCAAGTATCACTTCTCAGAAAGAAAACCAGAGCCAGACAGAAGTCAAAGTAACGAAAGTAGCTCTTACTCTGGAACTATTGCAATGGGGAAAAGGAGACCTCACTACAGAACTGGGCTGAATTTCGAGTACAACGTGGGCAAGTGGGGATATAGCCAAGGGGCAGAAAGGGGGTCAGTGGATGAAAAATTACTAAGAGGAAACATCAGGGGTAAGTAAGGAGGGATTCTCAGGCTAAACCAACTTGACAAGATTATTACTGAAGGCAGGCCAGTGTGATCAGATGCCAAGGAAGGAAGATGAAGATTTGATCAGACATCTATAGGGCGATCAGATATTGAGGGTGGAGATTCTTGCAAAACTGACTTAACAAGATTCTTGCTACAATTGGATGTTGCAAGCCCTACAAGGAAAGATGCCAAAGTTCAGGCCTGGAGGGCTCAGAGGAGGCTGACTAAAGCTTAATCAAGGAGATTACTGCCTCTTCTCACACTGAGAATTACTCCACTGACCTGTTGTTTCCTCTGTATGTGTCTGTGTCTGCCAGCCACTCCTGCTGCTGCTTTCCACAGCTATTCCTCCTTCACCCATTAGTTTCTGTCGCCAGACTCCAATGCCATCTTCCACAAAGCACCACAATCTCCCAGTGGACACTATGGTGAATGTTCTGAAATCCTTGAAGGGCCAAGGTAGGGGGATCTAACGTTTCTTAGGAGAGAACTAAAGCAATGTTGCTTTTCCCTACGCACAAGTTTCAATAAAGTAACTCTTTTTTTTTTTCTGGTTTTACTTCCACTTCTCCCCAGATGACCTAGACATACGTCCACGGAGACAGAACCAATGACTAACACAAGTGACAAAATGATTATACCCAGAGTCACTCCTCCCCTCCAACTCTGTGGTTTTATTTTGGGGCCAAGCTTGTGAGTGACTCTGTCTTCCTCAGGAGTCTTCCTAGTCACTCAACTGAGCAAACTCTTGGCAGGCTGCCCTCTGGTTCATTGCACGTGCCTAGGTGTATCTAAATCCCAGCCTACGCTCACATCAGATCGCCTCAGTATACACAGAAAACGTTGTTATAATAACAAAGATTAAAAGAAAGGTCACAAACCATTTAAGAGGAGAGAAGGTGCTGTGGCTGGATTTCCCTTCCTGGTAGCTTCTAATGATTTTAGGAGTTCTGGGTGAGATTATTATTATAATTAAGCAATACTTTCCACTCTAAGCTTTCTGGCTGTCAAGATGAACATAATGCAATCAATGTGTCCCCCCACTTCACCAGCTTGTAGTGCAAAATAAGGTTACATTTCTTTTAATATCCAAATCGATGTCAGGAAGTCCACTTGTGTACTGTGTTCCTCTTCCCAAGTGATTTCTGGGAATCGGGAATCGCTGAGGAATTCTCACATGTTCTACACATCCATCCTGGTCTTCCAACCTCTATTCCAGAGCTCTTGCAGATCACATCACATTATCTCATAACTTGATTCTGTGTTCTCGCTCCCCAGCCCAATTTTCTCCAAGCAAGGGACACAGGCCCCTTGGTTAGTTTTCCAAACGTGTCTAGATCCTTACTGCAGTGTTCTGTAAAATTTCATTGAATGTTAAAGGGACAATAGAAGCACAAGTTTCAGTGTCTCACATGGCTAATTTCTGACTTTTATAGGAATTAAACACACCTTAAGATCCCAAGCTGCTTTTACATGGCAGTTACCAGATTAACCTCCACCAGATTTAGCCTCCATGGTGCTTGTTTTTTGGACATTTCCATGTCTCCAAGTCTGATCTTGCAACCCTTAATCTTACAGAATGGAAGGTCCTCTCCTGCTCACTTTAAAACTTTCTCATCCCACACCCAGGGAAAATCATAGGTTGGAATATCCTTTTCCTCAAAAAGTCACAACCCTTCTCAACTCATGGAGTGTGATCTAGAGCCTAGATAGGACAATAAGAGTAGTTAATAGAATATTTCCTGAACCTTACATTATTTAATCTTAAGCAGCACCATATGAGGCATGTCTATAGTTCAATCAAAATCTATGTTTTATGTAATGATTACTCTGATTTTTCAAAGGTATAATGCAGAAACAAATACAGCTTTTGCTAGTGAACAAACACAAAACACCTCAATTTGCAGCATCTACATTCAAGTTTAAGATGACCTCACACTACCACCCACTGCGTTGGTACTTAGTGGGGTAACTCAAGAGTCTTACTGGTGATATTCTTAAAATAAAATGTATCTGTTTTAAAATTTTGCTTCTACACTGCCTAAAACCCCAAAACTCCAGAAACTCACAAAGAGCAATTATTTCTTTTCAAATATTAAAGTTCTGGCTTTATCAGGTACTCTAGTGAATTACGAGGACTACCTCTACTAGACTTATTTATAGAAGTACTATTTTATAAAATATGTGAGCTTCCATTATGTCTCAAGCACTGTGCTTAGTGCTGATGCTGTAGCATGAACAGGACAGAATAGGTCCTGGCATCCAGGAAATCGGTAGCTTAACCATTAATGTGTCAGTCACTGTTGTAATTACATGGTCTCCTTGAATAGTTTATTATCTCAACAGCTTATTGAGAGTTAGGGTTTTACTTTCATTCTATAAATGAAGAAACTGAGGCTTAGAGAGTTTAAATAACCTATCCAATTCCTGAAAACAAACATGTAGTAGAACTAGTATTTGAATCAAAATCCTGTATTAACCACAAAACTATGTTTATTGAGAACCCATAGAAGGTAAATGTTACTCTGGGACCTACACATCTTCTGAGAACAATTGTTTAGTTGCAGACAGAGAATGACTCTGCTTTGGTCAAATTTAGATCAACTAGATTGATGGCATCAGATGTAAACTGGTGGCTGCCCATGACCCAAAACATCATAATTATGCACCAAGAGAGAGGGCCAACCTGTGTGTGAGATGTGTTAAGTAACTCTCAGGCTTACAAAAACCCCACAACTTTTTTTTTTTTTTTTTTTGAAATTCACGTTCTTTTATTTATTTATTTTTTATTTATGACTGTGTTGAGTCTTCGTTTCTGTGCGAGGGCTTTCTCTAGTTGCGGCAAGTGGGGACCACTCTTCATCGCGGTGCGCGGGCCTCTCACCATCGCAGCCTCTCTTGTTGCGGAGCACAGGCTCCAGACGTGCAGGCTCAGTAATCGTGGCTCACGGGCCCAGTTGCTCCGTGGCATGTGGGATTCCCCCCAGACCAGGGCTCGAACCCGCGTCCCCCGCATTGGCAGGCAGACTCTCAACCACTGCGCCACCAGGGAAGCCCCCACAACTTTTTTAATAGCATTAGTCATTAACTATTTTTGCACAGACTGTGCCTCCTAGCACTGGCATCCAATTTCTTACATTTCATATACCTTGCATAGCTTTTAAAATTAAAAAATACATATACATATATACCCAACTATTTAGAGTTTAATAACAGGATTTCTAAAATTAAAGTTTGAAATATCTTCTTTTTTTAAGACTTTTTTTTGATGTGGACCATTTTTGAAAGTTTTTATTGAATTTGTTACAATATTGCTTCTGTTTTATGTTTTTTGGTTTTCTGGCCACAAGGCATGTGGGATCTTAGCTCCCCGACCACGGATCGAACCTGCACCCCCTGCATTGGAAGACAAAGTCTTAACCACCAGACTGCCAGGGAAGTCCCTCGAAAATATCTTCTTAGGTAGGGTTGCCAGACTTAACAAATAAAAAATAAAAATAGAGAACACCTAGTTAAATTTGAATTTCAAATAAATAACAAACGCTTTTTTAGTATAAATATGTCCTATACAATATTTGGGAAATATTTATACTAAAAGAAGTTCATTGCTTCTCTGAAATTCAAATGTAACTGGGTGCCTTGTATTTTATCTTGCACCCTTATTCTACAGACACAGGCTTAAACCTCTAAGCTGTTACCTTAACTTGTCTACTGGTTATTTCAGGGTACTTCATGAGAAATGAACACTTGTTCCAATCTATTTGGAAGTTCTGCTGTGGACCACTTAAATTGCTAAATGGCTTAGTAGGTCCGTGATAGTTACTTGCCATTACAGAGATTTACAGCATATGTGGACCTTGATCTGAACTATAGTCAACTCAAAAAACTGTCTATGATACTCTGTTATTTTCTGCTGTTCAGAAGCCAAGGTAATTATGGATTTCTCTGGAGGAAAACACATCCATTGATTTTAAGTTGTTTTGGGGAATGTTAATTTAATGTAAGTTTCCTTCTGCCGTGACTGCGACTTTCATATATTGTACACAACAGTTGGGTAGAACACAAAATGCCTTTTGTTAAGAAGTCTGGAGTTTTGCCGTTTTTGTTTGTTTAGCTTTAAAGGAGGCAATCTGGGGAGAGGGGTTGGTGAAAGGCAGAGGAAGTTAGTGGAGACTTGAATTGAAGCAAAGTTCTTTCACCTTAGGTCACTGAACTTCTGAGGTGCAGGTTACATTTTGGTTTGGAGAGTTTTATTTGCCTCAAGTAGCCATCTCAGCAGTCCACCACAGACTAGACAGAAACATGAACGCCCTGCTGTCATTCCGCTGATGTTGGCTCTCAGGACCTCATGGATCCAGCTCCACAGGAAAGCCTAATATTTGAACTTTTCACTCTTGGTTCATTTTATTAGACAGCAGTGAAGGTTAACCTCGTACTAAACGCTGAAGAGAAAATGTGAAACACCCTTATTAATTAGCCTTTGCTTTTCTCCTCTCTTTGAATAGATTTTTAAAGGAGTTATTTCCCCTTAATTCGCTTGTCTGATACTGAAACATATTTGAAAATATAGGTGATGAGAAGAAGAAAAATAAAAAAGATGAGTTACAGGGAGACCACCCAAGAAAAATGTTTTTATATGCTATTAAATACTTTCCAGTCTTTTAAACTCATTTTTACTTCTGACCTGAACAGACTAGAACTGAATTTCTAAAATATTTTTAAAAAAAGAGGAAAATAACATAGTCTGTGTCCAAATTCTTCACAGAACTTGTGGAAGAATCTATAATGTGTTATAACATTTTAGTTATATCCAAAAAGTTCCTACGTAAATAAATATCTTTTAAAAAATAAGAGTTTATTTTAAGATGGAAAACTGTAATTGAATCCTCATTTTTTTCCTTCTTGATGCTATATAGTCAAAGTGTTATCCAAATGCCAGAGAACCTCAACACAGAGCAACCCTAGCTAGGGACTTTTTAACCCAAAAATCAAAAAAGGGAAATTGTGCTGGAATAAAGAGTCAGAAGTGACTTTATCCAAATATTATATTTAATTTTTAGATCTTTTGTCGTAGTATAGAATTATATGTGTATATATACACACATAAATAATCTCTAAGTTTAGTTTACTCTTACGAAACATACTTTGCTTATCATCTTAATACAACACAGCCAAAAGTTCTACATGACCTACATTTAAAAATAACTCTCACATAAAGATCATTGGCTGTAAGGTTACAAACTGACCACTGTCAAAATGAGCTGATCCTTGACTTCTTCTACAGAGACAATCTAATGACATTCTCTCTCCAGAGAGAGGAAATGCTGCATTGTTATAGGGGGTGATGATTCATTTAGGATCAAACAATCAAAAAGATAAACAGAGAGACATTTCAAGCATGTACTATTAGATTTTAGAAGACTCCATTTTCAAATGAAGGACCAAAGATGTCAAAATAAGTATTTGGGAGGCAATGTGGCTTTACGGTTTGTGTGTGGAAAAGAGTAGGTTCTAATCCCAAGGAGGGCACTGGTTCACTGCATGACTGCCAACAATCATAGACTGACTTTGAGTTGGCTTGCCTGCAATACAGAGAATCAGGCTACCTCCTGTCCCAAGAATACTGGGATTGCCCAAGGGCATACATATTAGGTGGTTTTAAAGTTTAAGAAGCCATAGATAGAACTAAATAAAAAGGAGAAAATTACTTTGATGAGAACATTGAAAACAAAAAAAAAAAGATTGTCTGTCTTATAGATTGCTAAGTGTGATGTATAGTCACTGGAGTGGATGGGCTTTAGGAGGTCCTGGGCGTCTGTAACCCCACACAACTAGGCAGGTTACAAAGCTGTGAAGCAGCCCCACCAGGCACATCCCAGAAGAAATGCAGCTGCACCCTCACAAAGGGTACTCAGCTTTACTTTTCTCTACTCACTTCACCACAGAATTTTTTATTCAAGAAACATTTATCGATCACCTACATGGGCATGATGCTGTTTGCTCTATTCCAGGGTTTCCGTACCATTGACATTCTGGGCTGGATAATTTTTTGTGCTGGGGATTGTCCTGTGCATTGCAGGATGTTGAGGAGTTTTCCTGGCTTCTACCCTCTAGACCCCAGTAACACTGACCCACTCTGTCCCACCTGTGGTGAGCAAAAATGTTTCCAGATGTTGCCAAATGTCCCCTTAGGGGTGAAATTACTTCCAGTTAAGAACCACTGCTCTATGCTAAGACAGAGATTCTCAAACTTTGGTGAACACAAGACTCACTTAAGATGCTGATTTAAAAGTAAGGCCCCATCCTCCAAAGATTGTATTCAACAACGCTGAGTTGGGTACCAGTAATCAAGACTTTTAATGGACTCCCCTAATGATTCTGATGCAAGAGAGGTATGGAGAAAACCTTGAAAACCACTCTGCTTGGAGAAGAAAAAGCTTTAAGAAAAGCTTGGTTTCTAATCTGAAGGAGTTTATCTTACAGTAAGGACCCCAGACACATGGCTTGTGAGCTTACACACTGCAAGATAAGGCAAAAAGTAGGTTCTATATAAAAAATATAAAATACTTACTACAGAGCTTAAGAGAACAAAGACAAATTCTATAAAAATAGGGAAAGTTAGAAAATTTTTCAAGTATATAACAAATTGTGAGCTGTGGAACACTGAATGGTATTTTCACAGATGGTTTTGAGAGTAAAAGGGGTTCTAAACAGAGGAAATGGCATAAGCCAAAGCAGAGAGGCTGGATAATCTGTAACTAGAATCTAAGATCTATGCCCTCAAAATATATTTTGAGACAAATATGAAATATACCTAGTGCTGTGCCTGGCTCATAGCAAGCAATGACTAAATGGTGGCTCCTTCATGATTATAATTGTCCCAATCATCCGTTCCCTAAAGATACTACAATAACTTCCTTCCCAGAGAAGTTACCTAGAATACCTGTTTTGATCAGGAACCTGGCCATTCTTCTCTGTCCCATTTTGGTGGTATCAATGAAGAAGTTATTTTTTTTCATGGTTCAGTTTTATGAAATTTAGCAGAGAGCTGGACTCAAGATGATGTAATTTAATGAGAGAGCAGAATAGATAATAAATTAATCCTTATAATTTAAAAATGGCCCTGACTTTCCTTCTTCTATATCTTATTAATTTTTCTTAAGGAAGGTAGTTTCACTTAAGTATTTAATAAGAGATCTTATCCCTTGTGAGGTGATGGTCCAGGTGAGGTATACTGTAGATTTTATTCCCTGCTGCAATTCTGTTTTTCCAGTATTAGAACTCACTGCTGACTGCAAGGTCTCTGACGAGCCTCAGATCTAGAGCTGAGCTTGGATCAGGCCAAAGTTCCCCTGGCCATTAGGATTAAACGACTCCTGTCTATATGGAACTAAGTGAATAAACTCCTTTTCTTTCCCCTTGAAATACCTAGAGTGAATTTGGGGAGATGGAGGAAAATTCTGTCAAGAAACCTTGCAGCACCTATTTCTGTTCACCCCACCATGGTACCTATAAGGCCTTAAGAGTCAGTCATAACCCACTTCCCTTTTACAAATTATTGGTTCAAAACCATGCTGACCTCCTTGAGGGCAAATAACCTCTGTGCCTAGCAGAGTGCTTGTTGTATACAGGTGTTGGATAAAAGCTCTTTTTTGAGTGAATTATTCAAATGGATTATTCATCAGTTTTTGTCACTATTGGTTCCAGAGTGTTTGACTTCTAAGCTGTTGTTTTAAACTAGGTTATTCATGTGGCCTTGCTGGTAGAGATAATCTTCATCTGAAACTATTCAGAGTTGTGTAAAGTCTTTTAGCCAGAGTAGAAGAACAATCTTTCCTTTTTCCAAGCTCATGACCCCATTTTGGACACCCACTAGTGCCCTGCTTCCTGTCTGAGATTCTTCAGCCCAAAGCCCATCCATGGAGATGACTGATGTCCCGAGAAGCTTTTGGTCACCAACCCTAACCACTTTCCGAATGTCTCTGTTATTGAAGGATCGTGTAGATATTCCCAAGGGAAGGGTGGAGTTCCCACTGTTTCTTTAATAACATTCATATAAAACATTATCTATTAAACATTGATATTATGCAACCATAAATTCTCAGTCAGAAGGCTGTTTGTCCCCAAACTCACCATATTTACTTCTGCTGGAAGAATGTCTATTTTCCTCTTATTTATTTTCATTGAAAATTGATACCAGCTAGACGGTCTTGTTTCCTATAAAAGTCTACAATATGTTTTTAGAGAAATAATTCTAAATTTAGAAGTTTCTTCCTTAAACTGTATTATCTTTACAACATATTTCAGCTATCAGACTCAAAACTAAACAAAAAATTCCAATGAAAGCCAAATTATGGCTACAGTCAGGGCAATAATAGTCAACTTGTATTGAAAATAATGGTTATTGGTTATAAAAATGCAATATATGTTCAGACTAGAAAATATAAATCATAATGCCTAAATGATATGCTTGTATTAATGTTTCTTGCCATTATACTATGACTTTTTTCCATCTCAATGACAGAATACATTTGTTTTCCATAAAGTCATTTCCAATTTCTCTTTATATGAGTAGAGCTGTTTTTTATTCTGGTACCAATAGTCTCACATGTTAGATGGGTAAAATGTTAATCATATTTTACCATAAAATATGTAATTGTATTAATAAACAACAGATGGTGAGTTGATGCCCCCCCTAAGAAATCTATGCTACAGGAGTGTCTTAGTCTGTTTGGGCTGCTGTAACAAAACCCCGCGGACTGCTGGCTTATAAACAACAGAAACTTATTTCCCACCGTTCTGGGCCTTACTACTTCCCAAGGGTTCCACCTCTTACTACCATCACTTTGGGGGTTAAGATTTCAACCTATGAATTTTGAGGGGACACAAACATTCAGACCATAGCAAGGAGTAATTAAGAACATGGTTTCTGAACTTTTAACAGCATAGGCTTAAACATCATTTACCAGCTGTGTGACTTTGGTTTCTTAATCCCAGTAAATCTCAGTTTCCTTCTCTATACAATGAGAATAATGTTAGTATCTATCTCACAAGGTGGCTGAAGAAATTAAATAAAATCATGTATCAAATGTTTATAAAAGCATGCCTGGAATAAAATAAACAGTAACTTAATTGTTAGCTCTTACTATTTATCTTATTTTTTAAATCATTTCTCTGATTTTGGGATAAAATAAGTTAGCTAAACTTTTTTACCATTTATTTATCTTGTCTGTGAGAAAAATAATTAAGTTCTATTCTATCCAATTCATTTTTAAAGCAGTTATTTTGAAGTCACTCTATAAAGCTGCTGAACACTGGAGGTTACAAAAGTGGAACCACAAGTGATCCTTGCCTTCGTTGCACATAAAATTAATTTGGGGGACAACACTCACATGTAAAGTGGTTAAATAACCAGGTAAGGCAGTCCGTAATTTAGTGTTACAGTTAGGAGTTCAGACATAAATTTGGAAAGGCAATCTAAAAACTTAGAGGGCTTCCCTGGTGGCACAGTGGTTGGGAGTCCGCCTACCAATGCAGGGGACACGGGTTTGAGCCCTGGTCCGGGAAGATCCCACATGCCGTGGAGCAACTAGGCCAGTGTGCCACAACTACTGAGCTTGTGCTCTAGGGCCTGTGAGCCACAACTACTGAGCCCACGTGCCACAGCTACTGAAATTCGTGTGCCTAGAGCCCCTGCTCTGCAACAAGAGAAGCCACCACAATGAGAAGGCTGCGCACCGCAACAAAGAGTAGCCCCCGCTCGCCACAACTAGAGAAAGCCCGCGCGCAGCAACGAAGACCCAACACAGCCAAAAATTAAACAAACAAACAAATAAATAAATAAATAAAATGTAGAAACCATGAGCACTGGAGTAACGATGGAAAAGTTGAGATTTAGGCTGATAAAGAGGAAGGTTAGAGGAAAGAGCTTATTAATCAAAAGATGAGATCGGGTAAAAAAAATCTCAGAAAACATGAAATAGCCAGAAAAATGTGAATAGTGTGGCATAGTGCAGGATGTGTGTTGATGGATACTGGAATGGAGGAGTACCTTGAATGCCCAGCTGTATAGTAGGCAATGAGGAACCATGAGCTGGTATGAACAGATGAGTAAGAGAGCAAGAGTAGTACTTTAAGAATGCTAGTTTGGAAAGGCTGCAGGTTGGATAGAGGAAAAAAGGAGGTAGTTTGCAGATTGGATAGGAGAAAGAGGAGACTGGAGGAAGGAAAATCAGTTAGGAAACTATTACACTCATCCAGGAAGAAGGCGATGAAGTCCTGGAGTAAGCTGGTGACAGAAAGGGGCAGACGGTATAGTTTTGTCGAAGATGAATTGATAGGACTGGGCAAATTCATTGGATGTATGGGGTGAAGTAAAAGGATGAGAAACTGGCTCCGATTCTAATCATAAAAATCCAAGGACAGGGCTTCCCTGGTGGCACAGTGGTTGAGAGTCTGCCTGCCAATGCAGGGGACACGGGTTCGAGCCCTGGTCTGGGAGGATCCCACATGCCGCGGAGCAACTAGGCCCGTGAGCCACAAGTACTGAGCCTGCGCGTCTGGAGCCTGTGCTCCGCGACAAGAGAGGCCGCGATAGTGAGAGGCCCGCGCACCGCTTTGAAGAGTGGCCCCCGCTCGCCGCAACTGGAGAAAGCCCTCGCACAGAAACGAAGACCCAACTCAGCCAAAAATAAAAATAAATAAATAATAAAAATAAAGGAATTCCTTTAAAAAAAAAAAAAAAATCCAAGGACAGATGTGTCCTCCTGCAGTCATCTAAATCCTTTCCACCTACGTTGTCCTCACAAAACTTACACGACCATGTTTGAGAATCTATGTTGTTTTTTAGATTCCCAGGGATACAGTACCTAAAACCTATATTCAACAACGCTGGCAATATAAATTTTGAAAAGCAAAGTTTAAAATCTGTATAATCAGAATATTTTACAGATAATAGTCTATCTACTTAACGTTTTTCACCACACGCCTCTATTTATTCACAGTGCCGTTAAAAATGTTCAGCGTTCATTTCTGAAATGAACCCTGGACTTCTGGATCCAACAATAGAGTCAATTATACGATTGCTTAAACATCAAAGCTTTTCTTCACTAATGTCCTTACCAGGGGACATAAATAGGCAGGTCTTTTCTCTCTGGTTGAGGCAAACGCCTATGTAGTTCAAACCAGCATACTGTACATTCCTGTGTGATTTTATGTGTTTGATTGTTGGCAGATGGAATATCTGCTTTTCCCATTGCTATCAACTGAATGTGTGCAGTGCACACCCTGCTCAAAGCAGACCTGTTTTGTCGGGCAGAAGTCAGGGCTCACTGCCCTGGGACAGCCCATTTCTTGGAAATGCTCATAGGATCTTCAGTTTCCCTTTTTGAGGTGTACAAGGAAAATATTACTCTGGGGAAATATCAAAGGATTTCCTGACATCAGCCAAAGAAACAGGTGCATGTATATTTGATTTGATAAAAAATGGGGGATACGAGTACAGTGGCCAGAGTCCAAGCATATCATTCGTCCTGTTAACAATTTCAATGGTCCACTCAGAAAACTTCCATCCTCAGTATCACTGTATCCATAATAATTTGAATGCCTTAGTTTGGAATTCAAGTTCCTTCACAATCTGGCCCCAACTGACCTTTCCGGCCATATTATGCACTACACCCATTCAAGATCCTGCCAGACTAAGCTACTTTCTGTTCCCTGATCCTCAACCCAAGCTCGGCTCTTGTTTATGCACTTTCTTCAGCTTAAAATTATCTTCCCCTACAGTCCAAATTCTCAGCATCCTAAAAGTCCCATTCATTCACCAATTGGTAAAGACTTTGCCCCTCCCCCAGGGAGAAATCAGCTTTCACTCCTTCATCCTCCCATTGCAAGTTACTCATATTTCTCTGATGGTACTTCCAATTTCTACCTTGAATAATGGTCAATTATTATGTGGACTGTATACTTCTTGGACAATTTATGACTGATTCATCTTTGAGTTCTCCACCATAAGGTCTTGCATCTATGACATAATGGAAAGAATACCTGGAGTGAGAAGATTTAGATTCAAGTCTGCCTCTTTCTGCTGTGTCACCATGGTCAAGACCCTTAACTTCTCTATCAGTTCCTAAATTTCAATATATTTTTTAGAGGGATTAGATGTGATAATGGCATGAAAGCCATTAATTAAACCATAAAAGTTAAGATAATTGAATATATTTTATGATATCAAATTAATATTAATATATCATGTATGAGAAAATTGATGGTGAAAAAATAAATATATTTCTTGACATTGCTGGAAAGATTATTTATTCTTCTGTATAACCTGATATACCTGACCCATTCTTTTCACAATTGGGACACTCCCAAATTGGACCTGCTCATGAGAAGAGGACAAATTAAAATATGATCCTGTCACTAAAATTGCTGAGCCTTCCTCCCCTGTCTCCTAATCATTGGTCTAGCATCTTGACATTTTTATACCGTAGCTAGGCTATGTTACAGTCATTCACGAAAGCTGCCAGTAAGGTGAAACTGAGGTAGTCAGTCACTGAAACCAAAAAGACCACTATTTATTCATTCACTCCACAAATATTTATTGAGTGTACTTAAGGGCCAGGCACTCTTCTGGGTTCTAGGGTTAGAGAGGCGTGTGAGAAAAAATTCCTTCTTCCTCTTGAGAGGTTTATAAACTAGTAGAGGAGAAATTTGAGCTCACATACAATTTCATTGCAGTACAGCATGGTATGTTAGGTTTTAGAGTGAGGTAGAAGTAGACAGTGGTCAAGAAAGAGCTTACCTGATGAAACTACTTCTATGGTTTACTATATCCATTCATCATCAAGCAAAATGTATTCCCCACTTCAATGTGCCTTTAAAGTGCATTTAAGTCGAATCCATAGTGAAAAGTGTGGGTGGTGAGGATGCGATTTACACACCGGTTCCCCACACTCCGTGCTGGACTTGAATCTTGAAATTCCCTAGAGAAAGGTTTGCTTGAAACTCAAGAATTATACTAAGTTTGTCTCTCATTATCCCTAACAAAAGGCCAAGGCTGGAAAGTGTTGAAATGGAGAGAGACATTTCTTAGAGTGCCATTGGCCAAGGGTGAAAGGGAAAGCTGAAACAGAGTAGGAGAGTTAGATGTTGGTTAGTGTTGGAAAGAGAGGGATCCATTCTGCCACGCTGGGGCAGAATGTGTGTGTGGTGGGAAGATGACTGAACACATAGAAGTTTGGTGATAAAGCCTAAGGCAAACTCTGCCCTCCCTTTCTGGGAGGGTCCTAGAAAAGGGAGCAAGATCCTTGGATACCTGTAAACATGGTGAGTGATATAGCAGGGAGGCTGACAAGGTATGTTTAGTCTCTGGGGGCTCAGAAAGGACCAAGAAAACATTCAAAATGTCACTATTCCCTAGAGAAGAGGAGAGCTTCTTTATAAAGTCTTTTTTATTGACAATGAATGACAACCACTGAATGTTACTATAATCACTCTTAAGTTGTATAAGCTAAGCATAATTTCCAGACTTGATTTTATGTAATAGCTATATCATCTAATTTGAGAAAAATCTAGAAGTTGTAAATGAAAAAAGAAAATCCTGGAAATCCTTATTTTGTTTTAATTTTATCGAGGTTCATGTAAGTTGAAGTAACACAAAAAACTAGACTATCCATCTTATTTACATACTCTTGCTCACTTATTTGGCATTTTATTGAGACATTCTCTTAGTTACTAAATTTACCTAGATCTGTGACACATGTCATCTTTGAAGACATGTTCTTGTTCTTGGAATTAATTTAGTAGTTTAAAGATCATTTACAGTGGTTGGGTTTGCTCAGACAGTTTCAGGGTCACATACCTGGGAGTTCCTCTGTTTTGAGCATGTTTAGAAGACGATGAATCAGGGTAACCACAAAACACTACCAAATGTAAAATAGATAGCTAGTGGGAAGCAGCCGCATAGCACAGGGAGATCAGCTCGGTGCTTTGTGACCACCTAGAGGGGTGGGATGGGGAGGGTGGGAGGGAGGGAGATGCAAGAGGGAAGAGATATGGGAACATATGTATATGTATAACTGATTCACTTTGTTATAAAGCAGAAACTAACACACCATTGTAAGGCAATTATACTTCAATAAAGATGTTTAAAAAAAAACAACAGAACACTAGGCAATGACTCCCACCGCAGTTCAATTTAGGTCACATTTTAAAAATTCTTGCTTCATCTCAAATTATTGTCTCTTTTGTGGCTCAACATTTTGCGGTCTGCATTTCAATATTTCTAAAATCTTATATAATTTTCTGTTGCAGATTAACACATTTATTTACCAATACAGTATGGACATTTAATTAGATAAAAACAGATCCTTCGTCCATGCTATGAGTGTCTTTCTGAAGGCACTCACTGAAATATTAGAAAATATTTTATGGGTTTCTTAAGTGAGCCAACATCTGACTTTGTTAGTTAAACTGAAATATATTGACAACATTATTTCTAATTTTGTATCGATTTGGAATTGTACAGGTAATATAACACAGATACATTTATATTGTATATATACACATATATTGCTCATATATACACTGATATATATATATATAATTATACAGATAACATAGCTCACACCCACATATTTTTTTTAATTGAGGTATATTTGTTTAACAATGTTGTGTTAGTTTCTACTGTACAGCGAAGTGAAGCAGAGTTCCCTGTGTCACATATTATTTTTATAGCACATAAGAAAATTGTTTAGCATGTGCAACAGTAGTTTTAAGAATACTCATACTCCTTGACCCATTCATTCCTGTGGATCTGTTCTAAGGAAGTAATTATAAATACACAAGAAACATTAGCCACTAAAATACTTATTGCATCATTATTTGTGCTAGAGAGAAATCCAAAACTATTTACATTTACAGAATAGAAGAATGCTTAGGTAACTGCTTAGGTAACTGTATGTGATGGAATATGATGCAAACAACGCTTACAAAGATTTTATGACGATATGGAAAATGCTTATATTATAATGCTAATTGAAAAGGAATTTAGATACAAAATTGTACATGCGCAGACAGAAACTGGAAAGGAAATAGTGCTCTCAAATTATCCATTCTTTAGACATTTTACTCACTACTTAATTCTATTTCCTTTACAGGGAGAAAAAGAAAAAAAGCCCTAAACCTATACAGAGATATTTGCTTGAACCCAAATATCTAGTTGTTTTAAAGGTTACAAATTTCAACCAAACAAGAATTAAGTCCCTTTAGTTACAATACAGCACTTGGCATAATCGCTATGTGTTTTTGAATAATTTAACTTCCCTGAGTCAATTTTGTTTATAATTCGTTTATTATAATTTCGTAGTGATGATAATGCCAGCATCTTCATGAGATTTTGTGAGAACTAAATTGGTCTGTCTGTTTTTGTGTTGCATCAACAATGGCAGAGTAGTAAACACACTAAGGTAGATATGCCAGAACTCTTCAAATCAATAGGAAACAGAAACTTGAAGGGAAGAAATAGGTAACTCACAGGAGGCAATTTTTTAAAAGGTCAGTTTTAAAAAACAAAAATTACATCTCCCATGGTCTAAAGCATCCCTCCTAACATCATCATGAAACTCCGTCATAGTCCACACATGTGCAATTTGAAAATCAACCTACAGCTTGAGAAGCTTCTGAAGGATCTTGCCTTGGTTGTCACCCACCTCTTTCCCTTATTAATAGTTTTCCCAGGCTAAAAACTAGCCTGAGGTGACATCAAAGAAACCAGAGGGTGATACTGGATTCATTCTCAGATCTCAGAGCCCCTGAATGATTCTCCCAATTTTCAAGCCAAAAATCTGCTGCGGGGTAAAGGGGTGTGTAGCTGAGATATTCTAGTCTGTCCAGCGTAATCCCATTAGAAGTCCAGGTTAGGTCAAATTCTCGACTGCCCCTTCCAATTGGCAAGGTGGAAAATCCTATGCCTCTGTGGTTTAGCTACCAATTGTTTTGAGTAATGACTTTTCTGATGCTACAGGCTGCTGAGTCAAAATAATATGGGGTCGTAAAAGAGGAATTCCTTTACCAAAAACTGTCTCCATACAGATTACACTGGAGACTAGCAGAGGGGAAATGAGAGCATCTACTTTCTTTTCGTTAACATCAAGGTTAGTAGTGGAGGCCAACCAGGAAAGCTGAAACCTTTTAAGTCCTTTTTAAGTGAAAAATCTCAAATCAGAACATGTACTCCTGGGAATCTCCAGAGTTTATAACATCTGACCCTGACACTAGACATACTTTGTGCTGCCATAGTTAAAATTGCAAACTAGTTCTCTCTTCAAATGGTATTTGCTTGCCTCATGACACGTGCTACAGTGACAGATTTGACAGAAGAGAGAAAGAAAATAAGAGTTCAGGTCTGGTGTCTCTTTTGTGACATCTCTATGCTGGCACCTAGGTTTTTTCTTTGTGACATGGTACAAACTTAGCCTTCACTTTCATTCCCGCCTATGCACCCATGATATTTCCTGAGAAGTTAGACCACCATGAGCTGTATCTGGAGTGCAGTGTAGTGCATAGGTTTTCGCATAGTTTCACACTTTATGATCACTACCATGAGATTTTTTAGGCAGGAAGCTGCACTGTAACATCTTCAAACCTGGATGGACATTTGGCTGCACCTAAGTAGAATTTCCTTTTTTTTTTCCCTCAGATTCAAATATAACAGGAGCCAAGTGATGAGGACAGGGAGTACCCTCTATTCTTGGTATGAAAAAATTAAGAGAAAGGGCTTAGTGATGTCCTTAGTACGTAGTCGACACTTTCAGAACATTGAACTTAGTGAAATGGATTCTCCCCACCAATGAGAAAGGGAGACAGGCAGACAAGCACGCATGACAGTGTGCTGATCTGAGTTTATATAAGCTGGTGAGTGAGTGGGCCTAAGAGTACCAGGGCCCAGGCAGAAGCAGGTGGAAACGCATCAGGTGGAAATAAGTAGTGAGAACGGGAACGGGAGAGAGAAGAGAGGCCACTTAATAGACAGTCTGAAAATTAGGCTCATGATGTGAAATGTTAAATTTTGACAACTTAAACAATGTGAATATCATATCTTTGTATCTTAAATTTGGTATTAGGGAGGTGGGATGGGAAAAGAAAAGTATATAAGCATAGGTACGCATAAAGTTTATAACCACATCCTAAAATAAAGACTGTTCTCACAATCTTGTAAAAAGTTATTGTGCAATATTTAAGATACACACAGGTTTAAAGAATAACATACCCAGCTTACAAAACAAATATCATTATAATAAAATTGTCCATTTACCCCCCTCAGATTGATCACCCTCTCTCACACTTAAATTAACCAATATCCTGAATTCAGTGGCTATTATTTCTGTGCAATTTTTTATTTGTTACTATATAGGCGTTAAACAACTATTTTATGTAGTGCTATTTTATGTCTAACCTTTTCTTTACTGAATGCCATACTTTCAACACATCTACTCTACTTTGATGTTAACGAAAAAAATGTAGATGCTCTCATTTCTCCTCTACTAGTCTCCAAATGCCATTTGCATGAAGACAAGTTTCAGTGGAGGCATTCCCCCGCTAGCATTAGAATATTGAAGAGTGGCTCCATTTTCTCCACAGGACTGAATAGCTCATACTCAGTTTTACATAATTCTTTCAAAATTCCAGATGCCTAGGGTTACGTTCATTTAAGGTGTCCTATGATAGACAAGTAACATGAAGTTCACAATTGAAGTCCCAGCTCTGTTCAACACAGACTGAGTCCGGCAAGTCATTTTTCTTCCTAGAACTCATTTTGGTAAGTTATAAAATGGAGGAGGTGAACTACGTATAAATTATCTCCATTGCCCTTTCCAACTCTAATATTTCTCCTGTTATTCTGCTCTTTTTCCTCTGCATGGAGAAACGTACTCACCATCCCCTTTGCTAAATTTTCTTTCTTTAAAACTCTCTTTTGTCATTTTCTTTAAAAATTCACTGAACAATAGAGGTGAGAATGTTTCTACACATACTTCCCAAAGTATAAACTAAACCCATTTTCTAGAAGCATTTTTTGGTCAATTTGGTTCAAGTAACCTATCTTAGCCTGCTTAGGATTCTGTGGGATCTGCTGAGGAGTCACAAATATTGCTACTAATAATCTGAGCAATAGATACAACACCCTTCTCTACACAATGGAATTCAATAAGTTAAGCTTAATTTGAAACCCATCTAAGGCAGTTACTAACCCAAGTATCTCAAAGCAGATATGTTTCTTCCTATATGAAGCCTCCCCAGGAAAGGATTTAAAGATAGCCTCATACAAAAACACCGGTGCAGTGAGGATATGATTTCCATTCTCACAGTTTATGCATAGTTGGCTGTTTCTCCTGAAAAAAAAAAATTACATTAAACTGAGGCATTCCGTGTTTAATCCCTGCCCATTTTTTATTGAAAAGTGTGAGGAAAATCAATTGAAAAAATTTTAAGTTCCAAGAAAATGAAATAGACTTCCCTATTATACCATTATAAAATGATAAATTACCATTTTGTTTCAATGAATGTAAGAAGTCACGTCCAAGATTCTCTGCTTAGGGGCATTACTCATGGGTCAGCATCCATTCATTCATTTAAGTAATACTTCCCAAGTGCTAACTACTAATTTCAACTCAACAAACGATTATTGAATGCTGCCTGTGTGCCTGGCACTGCTGAGGTGCTTGACACATCCATACGTAGAATATATATATGGATAGGAGTCACATGCCATAATGTATACCCAGGAGATACATGTCATAGAAAAGCCTCAAGTTTCTCCTTTAAAATAGGGAAGGTAAAGGAGTTGGGGGCATTTCTACTCACAACCTCTAAAGATATAAGCATTATACTTAAAGAGTTTGTTAAAATGTTTTCCAGTCTGTTCACCTTTGCTCAGTCTAGAAGTAAACACTATAAAAATCTAGAACATATTACAGTACTTCTGTCCTGGTATCCAAGGGAACTTGAATCGAGTGGCACATTTTCCTTTATAATTAAAATCTTGACATCTTATTTTTTTTCTTCCAGTTTTATTGAGTGTAATTGACATATAGTACTGTATAAGTTTAAGGTGCACAGCATAACGATTTGACTTACATGCATCATGAAATGATGACCACAATAAGTTTAGGGAGCATCCATCCTCTCATACAGATGCAAATTACAGAAATAGAAAAATTTCTTTTCTTGTGATAACTCTTAGGATTTATTTACTCTCAACAAGTTTCATATACAGCAGACAGCAGTGTTAATTATATTTATCAGGCTGTACGTTACACATCCCTAGTACTTATTTATCTTATAACTGGAAGTTTGTACCTTTTGACTGCCTTCATCCAATTCCCCCTCCCTTCACCCCGTGTCTCTGGTAACTACAAACATGATCTCCTTTTCTGTGAGTTTTTGTTTGTTTGTTTTTGTACTACAACTGACCTATAACACTGTTAGTTCCTGCTACACAACACTGTGATTTGGTATTTCTATACATTTCAAAATGGTCACAATAAATCTAGTTACGATATGTCACCATCCAAAGATGTTACATAGTTATTTACTATATTCCACACACTGTAGATAGCAATCTATATATACATGATTATTTTAAGTGGCTGATCTCTTAAGTTCAAACTCATTTTAACAACTCTGCATTTTTTACTCCCCATGTTTACTGTTTTAACATCATATTCTACATCATTTTCTTTTCTGTATCCCTTAACTACTTATTGCAGATATAAGTGATTTTATTACTTTTATCTTTTAACCTTCCTACTAGATCGGTACATGGTTGATTTATTACCTTTACTGTATATTTGCCTTTACCAATGAGATTTTTCCTTTCATAATTTTCATATTTCTAGTTGTGGACTTTTCTTTTTCACTTAGAGAAGTCACTTTAACAGTTCTTGTAAAGCTGGTTTGGTGATGCTGAACTCTTTTAGCTTTTGCTTGTCTGTAAAACTTTTGATCTCTCCATCAAATCTGAATGAAAGCCTTGCTGGGTAGAGTATTCTCAGCTGTTAGGTTTTTCACTTTCATCTCTTTAAACATATCGTGCCACTCCCTTCTGGCCTGCAGAGTTTCTGCTGAAAAGTCAGCTGATAGCCTTATGGGACTTCCCTTGATGCTTTTAATATTCTCTCTTTATCTTTAATTTTTGCCGTTTTAATTACAATGTATCTTGGTGTGGTCCTCTTTGGGTTGATTTTGTTTGAGACTCTCTGTGCTTCCTGGACCTGGATGTCTGTTTTCTTTCCTGGATTAGGGACGTTTTCAGCTATTATGTCTTCAAATATGTTCCCTACCCCTTTCTTTCTCTCTTCTCCTTCCAGGACCCCTATAATGCAAACGTTAGTACACTTGTCATCACAGAGGTCTCTTAAACTGTCCTCATTTCTTTTTATTCTTTTTTCTTTCTTCTGGTCAGCTTCGGTGATTTCCACCACTCTGTCTTCCAGCTCACTGATCCATTCCTCTGTATCATTTAATCTACTGTTGATTTCTTCTAGTGTATTTTTTATTTCAGTTATTGTATTTTTCATCTCTGGTTCTTCTTTATATTTTCTAACTCCTTGTTAAAAACTTCTAACTTCTTACTTTATGCATCCATTCTTCTCCCAAGTTCTTTGAACACCTTTATGATCATTACCTGAAACTCTCTATAGGGTAGATTGCTTATTTCCACTTCACTTAGGTTTTATCCTATTTCTTCGGCTGGAAGATATTCCTTTGTCACCTCATTTTGCCTAATTTGCTGCTTTTATTTCTCAATTTATTTGCTTTTATTTTATTTTATGTATCTGGTAGATTGGTTATGCTTTCTGACCTTGGAGAAGTGGCCTTTTGTAGAAGATGTCCCATGTGCCCCAAAAGTTCATTCCCCTCTGATCACCAGGAGCTACCTGCTCTAGGGGGTGCCCCTATTTGGGCTGCATGAGTCCTTCTGTTGTGGCAGGCTGACTACTGTGAGCTGTCTTGCAGTTGCAGATGTGGCTGGCCCCTGGTCTGGCTGTTTGTCAGGTCCTGCCCTGTGTAGAGGCTGCTAGCTACTGGTTGGCAGGGCCAGGTCAAGAGGCTGCTGGCTATGGGGCTCCAGGGGGTCCTGGGGGTAGTGCTGACCCACGAGTGGGTGGACCCAGGCTCTGGAGTGGGTGGTTGTGAGGCTGGGGGTCCCGGATCTAGTGTCAGCCTGCTGGTAGTTGGGGCCAGTTTCTGACATGCCTGGCTGAGGCGTCTGGGGTGTACCAAAGCTGGTGTTGGCCCACTGGTGAGTGGAGCTGGATCCTGCGGCAGCTGACTGGGCGGTCCAAGTTGCACTGGATTTGGCGCTGACCTGCTGGTGGGTGGGCTGGGTGTTTGTATGAGATGCTGCAGGGCTGTGGTGGTCCTGGGGCTGGTGTCCACCCACTAGTGGATGAGGCCAGGTCCTGGGGCTAATGTGGCCCACTGGTGTGTGGAACCAGGACCTGGGGTCTCTGGATGCAGGGCCCTGGGGGTCCCAGAGTTGGTGTTTCAAAACGGGGGGTCCTGGGTGGGCAAAACGGGGGGCCAGCGGTCCTGGGGCTGGTGGGTGAGGCTGGTCCTAGGGTCCTGATGTCAACCCACTGATGGGTGGCACCAGGTTGCAGGGCCTCTGGCTGCAGGGCCCTGGGGGTTCCAGGACTAATGCCAACACACTGGTGTAGGGGGCCGGGTCTTGGGCCCTCTGATGGACAGCGTCAGGTCCTGGGGCAGCTTTGGGCTAAGGGGGTCTTAAGGCAGCAGGCCTTCTGGTTGGTGGGGATGTCTCCCTGCCCAGTTAGTTACTTGGTCTGAGGTGTCCCAGTACTGGTGCAGAGAAGCTGGTGGGTGGGGCTAGGTCCCGGCACTAATGAGCTCGAGGAAGGAGTCCGAAACAGTGTTCAGCAGCGCCAGTGTCCATGTGAAAGAACAAGCTCCCAAAGGTGGCTGCCGCCAGGGTCTGTGTCTCCAGAGTGAGCTCCAGTTGCCCCTCTCTGGGAGGCTTTCCACGATCAGAAGGTAGTTCTGACCCAGGCTTCTTTCAAATGACCGCTTCTGCCCTGGGTCCCGGAGCACATGTGATTCTGTGTGTGCCTTTTAAGAGTGGAGTCCCTATTTCCCACAGCCCTCTGGCTCTTCCAAAAGGAAACCTCACTGGCCTTCAAAGCCAGACTTTCTGGGAGCTTATCTTCTGGGTGCAGAAGCCCCAGGCTGGGGAGCCTGATGTGGGACTTAGATCACTTGCTCCTTGAGGAGATCCTCTGTAATTATAATTATCCTCCTGTTTGTGGGTTTCCCACCCTGGATCTTGACTATACCAAGTCTCTGCCCTCCTACCTGTCTTGTTGTGGTTTCTTCTTTATATCTTTAGTTATAGAACATCTTTTCTGCTAGGCTTTTGATTTTCCCACTGATAGTTGCTCTGTAAATAGTTGTAATTTTGGTGTGCCCATGGGAGGAGGTGAGCTCAGGGTCTTATTCTACTATCTTGGCCACTCCCCACCTTGGCATCTTATTTTGAATTAACATATTTATGAAGGAATTGTGTTTTCTCTCTCAACACCAGTTTACCTCTGGCAGATATTTACAATACCAAACTTTTTTAAAAGATATTTTTTCCATGAGTGCTAATAGAAATAGCAGTGGAAAGTGCTGCCTTTCCCTTATAAGTTGAAGTTATTAGAATAGTTACCAATATATGTGAAAAATGGCACATTGCTGGGCTAGTCGTTGAATTTGAGTAATCCACTTCTCAACAAGTGCACTATTTTCTTTCAAAATCATGAGACTATTCATATTTAGCTTCCAAAATCTCATTAGACTGTCTCCTTTTGGCAACCAAATTGCTTAACAATAAATAATTCATCAATCTCAAGAGGCTAAGAAAATTTTGAAAGGAGTTCTGGTTTAACAAAAGTGAAATGGTTTAGTTTATATAATGTACCAAGGAACTAATAATAGGTGAAAAGTTCAGATTTGTACTTCGGAAGGATTTTTGATGAGTAATACAACAGCATTTCAATTACATTATGTAAAATGTTTGTTAGATCACATCACCTTTTTTCCCCCCTAACTATTGCACATGACTTTTTTTGATATACGTACTGTCTAAAGTTAATCAGATTAGCTTCTCTTTAATACATTTATAATATCCCTAAAACTTGCTCTTGCAGAGTAAAGATTAGATTTTATAAAGATCTGTGGTCTTCATAACATCTCTGCTCAAATAGTTGCTACTCTCTGGAATATATTATTGGGAAAGATTATATGATACTCTTTCCTAGAGCTCTTTAAGAAGAGAATTTGTCTGCAGTCATTTACAACAGCTATAAAAATAAACACTAGCCTAAATTTCCCTTTCTCCCTCCTTCTCTCCCTCCATACCTTCCTTTTTAACTTCCCGTCTTCCTGCCTTCCTTCATTTCTTTCCTTTCCTTTCTTTGCCTTTTCCTATCTTTCCTCTTATTTTTCTCTCTTCTAATATATTGTGTACCTATTATTTGTAAGATATCATGCTGGATGCTGGGACTAAAAAGATGAATAAGTCATGATCCCATAATATCTGCTGTGACACATTATAATAAATACAAAATAATCAATGACATAACAGATTGATAGATAAAGAAAACACTATTGACACATGCAGGACTGTACAACAGATGCTCTGGAGGCCTGGTATTTAATTGTAACTTTCTGATTCCATTTGTCTGATTTCTGTGAGGATCCATTAACCCCAAACTGACTGGGAAATCTCATCAAGATTAACTGGTCCCTAGGGCTAGATGAGAAATCAACAGCTATAATGCTTCTAAAATTTCATTTTATAGATGTTTAACAGCCAAATCTCTCCATTCTCTTTCTCACATTACCTCCCACGTTCCCATGCATTCAGTCCCAAACCAGAAGCCACTGCCCTTCTCCTTTTATTCTTTTATTCTTTCTGAGCTGCACAGCAGGCATGCAGAGGAGGAAGACAGGAAACAGAAAACTTTTCAATGTGAGCAGCAAGCTGTCAGCCTGTTTCTGCCATATCACTCTGATCCACTCCTCCCCCACTAACCCTACCACAACCACCGCTTATCTACCAAATGCCAGACAGGGAAAGAAAACCCACAATACAAGATGGTGTCTCCAACTAAAAACAAAACTCTTTAATGCCCGTACAACTCACTGAGAACACAAAGAAAAGTATTTGCAGGGCAACTTTCCAAGAGGCCCTCACTGCCTAGTCCCAGGAGAAGAAACAGGCATGTGAAGACAATAGGTCAGGGGCACTGAGTGGTTGTCTATGCCTAATATGCTTCACATACATACATGTAGCTCACCTCAACCTACAAGGTAGCTACAGGATTACTCCCCATTTTACAGTTAAGAAAAATGAGGCCCAGAAAGATCATAGGTGCCAGAGCTAGAAAACCATCTCAAGCAGCACACATTCTTAAAACTTTAGGTGGCCCTGCAGGCCATTTTAACGTAATGTGGTAAAGGATGTTATAGATACAAATGTGCGCAGGGTGCTATTAAATCAAAAAGCTAGAATATACTTCATGAATGCTACTTCAGAAACCAACCCTTTTTATTCCCAGTCTAGAGAACATCCTGGAGTAGCACTATGAAACCTGCCCCACACCAAGTGCCTGCATGCCTCCTCTGGGTTAAAAACTACTTTTTATCTCAGTTATTTAATGACAACTGTGCCCTTGCACACATATCACATAATATCCCTTTATATGTAGGTGAGCCCAAATATTTGGAGTTATATTGCCACTTGGCAAAGTTATTTATCCCTATACCCTTAAGTCTTTGATAATTACTACAACTCCTAACTTCCTCACCTCCATCCACTGTTCACTCTACCACAGCACCTTCTCCTAACACTGACAGAGTGTGAAATCAGCTCCATCGCATCTGTCAGATGCTTTTTACAAATCTTTTAAATTTTCAGAAGGGAAAATTTTATAATAACCATTATAAGTATCTGCAAGATGCCAGAGGATCTTTTATAGAAGGTACTTAGGATAGGTTGCCCTTTTGTACACATACAAAAGGAGAAGGTATAATTTTGTCCCAAAAATTAAACCAAAATTGGGCTAATTTTTGAGAAAAAAAATGATAATGTGAAATAGTTATAAATGCCAGTTTTTGTAGCTCTCCAGCTCTCTGCAGTGACTGGATTTGGTCCATCCGAGAATAATTTCTACTGCTAAATCAACATGGAAATGGAGAGAGAAACTTGATAAAGCTATTCTCAACCTGGTGATTTAGGAGTTAAACTGTAGAGCTGGCACTCCACCATTTGGTAAGCCTAGCACCACATACTTAGCTTTGGCTATAAAATCTGTGAAGCCTCCTTCCGGAAGTCAGGTTTTCTTGTAATACCATAATTGGTTAAGTATGTATTATGGTGTGTTTAGCAAATGAGCCCCTTGATTTTCAGAACAAATGGCACTCACATGCTTGCTATTAACATTCTGAATTGTGAATGACACACTAGGCTGTCATAAACCTGGGTGTTCAAATGACTCCCTCCATGTTCGAGAGGCTATCTACTCTGTAATGAAATGACAAGACAGAACTGTGTCAGAAAGAGAGCACCCATATATACACCCTAAATTGTGCAGACAAACATTTTGAAATTCAGTGGTTAACCAGGAAGGTGTCCTCTAACAGACTTCCTTTTTCTTACATAGGCAAAGCTAACTATTGTGTCCCGAAGCAAAACTGAGGCCTGCTGCAATTGTTCTTACAACTAGCTTATTGCAACTTAACTGCTGCTGGTAAAATAAGGGTAACTTAGTTACATGTTGGAAAAAAAACTTTAGAATTCCCAACTAACCGTAGAAATAACTAACGCATATAATCATATGGAAAGGGTTACATTGTATAAACTGCCAACACCGAAAATTCACTTGGCCTTACTACATCTTTATACACTAAACCTCCAAGTATGGCTTTAGACCATTCATGATAAAGTCAGAGTTCTATCCCATTTTCAGATAAATCGTCTTAAGTTCACCCAGAAGCCCGAAATCCAGTTAACAGTCGGAAGCAAAAACAAGTGACTTATTCACCTACTAAAATTAATTAACTTTGTATGCTATAAATAAAATAAATGTATAAAGTACAATACTTTTAGTCAATGCAGTTGAGTTTGGTAGTTAACTGATTAACTGGAAAAGTAGTTAACTTAAACAACAAAAAACTGTAGGTATTATAAACATTTTATGTTAACTTAAATAAATACATACTCAAGTTCCAATCTTTTGATGTGAGGAGAAAGCCATTCTCTTGAGAATATATCCACTGATGGGAATTTCGTCTGGCCTTTCTTGCATAAACCACACCCGTAACATTGACTAAGATTTCCAGTTTTGGTTTTTAAAAGGTACAGGAATCTAACTTCTTTAGTGAAGCAAAAAGCATGTTAAATCCTTTTAGATTTCCACGGTTTTATAATCTTTTCTAAATATCTTGCCAACACCTAATTTGACATAATTTTCAGCTGTTTCTCTTTATTGGGACATTCCAATGCATGTAATTTTCATACAAATATTTCTCTTCTATTTCCCATTCATATTTTATTGATTTACATAAATATTTAATTAAATTCTATCGTTAAAATAATAAATACAACTGGCATAAAATGTTTGGGAATAAACTAAACTATCCTTTAACAAGTGGGAGCTACAGTACATTTATAAAAACATACGAGAGTAGACTATAGGCCATAAGCACTCAGGAGGCTACAGGACTCAGACTTTTACCTTTTATAGGAAATGAAGAATGTTTGTTATTCTGTAAAATGTATTATATGAAAGCAAGTTAAGTGAAACCTAAGTTTTAGTAGCTGAAACAGTTGAGGGCGACAATATGTTATGAGAATGTACTAATATATGGCAATACATTTTATGGAAATTTATAAACATTTCAGTTACTTCTTTTTATATAATATAGATAGTTCAGAGAATAAATTTGTCCATGAGTTAAAAAAAAAATATTTCAACTAACAGAGGCAAACCCAGAAAGATATCTATTGTTTCAATTCAGCAAATCTATAACGTGAAGGCCCTGGACCAACAGTGCTAAGATTCTCTTAGCCTCCCCTCATGGTTATCAAACACTGTTGCAGCACCAGGTACTTGAGTTTAAAATTTTTCATTTATCGCCAGATTCATGTTATGCCCTTTTATTTCTGACATTTTAATCTGTTTTCTATTTCCACTAGTTTTTTTTTTTAACATCTTTATTGGAGTATAATTGCTTTACAATGGTGTGTTAGTTTCTGCTTTATAACAAAGTAAATCAGCCTTACATATACATACATCGCCACATCTCCTCCCTCCTGCATCTCCCTCCCACCCTCCCTATCCCACCCCTCCAGGTGGTCACAAAGCACCCAGCTGATCTCCACTAGTATTTAACTCCCCTCTTCCTTTTGTCAAAAGATTATCTTCTCTACTCTACTGTTTACTAGATGGAAAATATTCAAAATTCTATTTTTATTCTCCTAGCATTTACAGTTAAAGTAAACAGAATTAAAATTCATAGTCAGATTTAATATTTTCTAACATTTAGAGTGTATTGATGTCTATGACCTCCCCCAGAACATGTCAGTAACTTGAGAAAGCTTTTACTTTCCTTATTTGTTCTTCATTTTTTTCACAGTCAACACTTGAGGAGAATGAATAATAAGTTTGTATAATTTCTTTGCTCACTATCGAGTCTCACATGCCATTACTTGTTCCTGGAGTCATTAAGCTTCTTTCTGGAGTACCTTGTTGAGTCTTTTAATAGTTATGATTCATTTTATGCCTGAGATGTACCATTTTTTATTTCTCAAAAACTTAAGTATACTCTAGAACCTAATATAATGTAGAAGATGCTTATTATATATTTGTCAAATGTGAGAATGAACAAATGAATGAATGCCAAGCTCTGTGCTAGGCATGTTATGTGTGTATGTCTAATTGTTACAAAAACTATGCAAGGTAGGCATTCTCTCCATTTATGAGGGAGGAAACTGAGCTTCAGAGAGGTTAATAAAACTTGCCCAATGTTACATCACTAGTAAGTTTTAACATTTGCATTTAATTCTATGTGTATCCAACATCAAATTACATATTTTGACAAATTTTGGGGTTCTTGAACCCAGGAAATGAAGGATCTCACAACAGAAAAAGGAATATTGAGGTTAATGAAAATGGTACATTTATGGATAAAAAAATATGAGGAGGGACCTTTGTCTCTTTTCTTACTTTTGCCATTCCCCTGTTTGCTTTCTTTTTATTTTTCCCCTCCACTTTGGCTATCAGTACCATAGAATTGACAAACCTAGAACTCAAAGAGTATAATTAGTATAATTTGTAGTGGAAAAGACAATGGAGAGAAGAGAACAGGAATTGAACAGCAAACAAGAAAGGAAGATGCAGAGAATATAAACAAATTCATAGACATTATTATTGTCAAAAGAAGCATCTTAGATTCAATCACTGCCCTGTAGAAAGTTATCTAACAAATATGAAAGATAGTATCTTCAGATTTTTGCAGAAGGTTTCCTTAAAAGTATTTTGTATTCAATATTTTTGTCTTTACAATTTCTTTTAAGATTGAATAATGATTAGATGAATGCACTAAAATAACCCTAGTTGAAATCAATATTATTTTCAGATTGCAAACTTATTAGAGATACTGTCCTTAGCTGGCCTTCTTGCTATGATTTATTGTACTAGGATCCAAACTTTAGAAGCTCTAGAAATGTTGGATTTATTATACACTATATTTAAGTTTCAAATACTTGGAAAATTAATTTCATTTATAATGGAGAAACTTTTCCAAGGGACTGTACTGCTTAAATTGCAGTGGGAATGAAAATAGGGCAAAAAATAGCAAACATGTAAATGAAATAGAATATCTTTCTGAGATGTTGATGTTGTGGTCACGTTGTGGAAAACATTAAAAAAAAAAAAAAAAGCTAAGAGCTTAGAACTTTTTTTCCTAGTTTCCACCAATATAACCTGTCTCAGTTACATTTGAAAGAGTCAGTTTAGTGTTCTCTAAGATAAAATGTAATTGATTTCCAAAAAAAATTATGTGTCTGATTTTTCCCAACATATAAATGAAAATAAATACTTTATCCATTCAACTTGAAAGATAAAAAAAATTTTTTTGGAAATCAGGAAGAAGTAATTCATTAGTATAAAAGCAGAAGTTAAAGTTAATTGAAATGAAAACAAACAATCAAATTAAGTCATAGTTATTTCAAGGCGTATCTGTTCAGAGTCTATAAGAAATCTGCTCAAAGTCATGGGTTCTTTCTCCTGTTTGATGCCAGGTGTAAGAGAATATGTCTCTGTCCTGATATTTTACCTCTTTCCTCACTTGGGTGATATTTCAGTTTATCAATTATCTGCCACTTAAATAAGAGATTTGGTTCTTTTAACTAAATGCAACCTGTTGAAATAAGAATGACATAGGTACCTTTGATTTGGTATGTACCAATAAGGACTTCATTTCTCAGGAATCTTAAACTGTATCTGCGTTGGGGATAGCATTTGGCTGCATCAACAGAAACCTGACTATACTGGTTTAATGAAATAGGACCTTGAGTTGGGTTCCCTAGAAATATATTCAGAGATGGAGAATTGCATCTGAAAGATAAATTGGCACGTACTCGCAGAACACAGAGCTATAAGAAAGTGAGGGAGGCAGGACTGGGCAGGGAAGAAGCACATCTATAATGTTCATACAACTGAGGCCTCAGCCAGTCCCACAGCAAGTTCTGGAGCTAAAATGATCTTTCAAAGTTGTCCCAAATTGAGGCAAAGAGCTTGGGCTTTTGTGTCCCCACATCAGATAGTCATTGACAGCAGGCCACACCCTTTGAAGTAACATAATCTTAGACACATCAATTCCTCCCAGTTAAGAGCTATTCCCAGTAAGTAGTTAGTAGCTGTACTTATCAGCAGATGATGATAGGTATGTCACACTGAAGAGGGGCTCTGGGCTGAATGCCACAGTATACACTGCAAGAGCATCCTTTCCTGCTCAGATCCGCTTGCTGTTATAGCAAGTATGCCCATCTGGGGACAAGATGCTGGTTGCTCTCATTTCCAGGGGAAACATAAAAAGAGAGTTATCAAGGGTAAGAACTACATTGCAAGACTGTACATGATCTCCAACCAGTATTCAATGCTTATCATTCTCCTCTTCACCACTCAGTCTAGATTCCCTCACCTCCAGCTAGCACTTTTGCTGGTGGGGCAACCCACAACCTCATCCTTGAGGTGTCTGAACTCCAGGTTACCATGCCCGTTTGCAGGCCATGGCTACTGTTCTTGACTGTTCACTGTTAAAACTGGGCATGGGAGCACCAAGAGATACCTCAGTGGATTAATTTAGCACCAAACATATTCTCCCCTGACCCCCAATTCATGCCTAGCCATGACTGGACTACATGGCCAACCTAGGGTGCAAGGTCTCACTCTCTGATGCTTGAGGTATGAGGGAAAGATTAAACTGTGGAGTTGGTCAGCTGTTACTAAGTACCACTGAGTCATCGAAGAGAGAGAATGAGAGATGCAGGGTGATAAATCAAAATTCAAGATAAAATGCAAACGCCAGTGGGTGTCCTGATGGTATGTAATAAAACCCATACTCTCTCGCAGATGAGGAACAGAATTAGGAACAGGCTGAGGACAATTATAAGAGTAGCAGAGCTTCATGGAAGGCTGAATTCTCAACACTAACAGGCCTCCCATATCAAGGTCAGTGTCCAAATCAGGTAGGAACAGGACATAGAGACTTGGGATGGAGATATCTGGGTAGATGCATTGAAAATCTTAACCTCCCAAATACCCATGAACATGCTGGGCCTGCATAAACAGTCAACTCCACCTTATACAAAGATATTGCTTTAAGGCCCATTGCTTAAGATTGTGCACAGGACTCAAATAAGGCAGGAGCCTCCTAGATAATGCTTGTCCCCTCAAGATCTACCCTCATATCCTCTCCTGGAAACCAAGCCAATTACAAGGATAAAATACCAGTCTAGCCCAATTTGAGATAAGAGAGTATCTGGCTAACACATCTTGTAAGAAGCTTGGGAAATTATGCAATGAACTGTCTCTTGAAGGTTCTAGATCAAGGGAGTGAAACATTAAGTTGGATAAGAGAGTCAGTTGAAATGGGATAATACTGTCATAATATAAAATTTAATACACAGGCAAAGACTCTGGGAATTAAGAGTTATTACTTCACTAGCATGGCTCTTGGAAACTTGGAAAAAGCAATGGCTCACTATCAGTGAACGATAAGTGGCAGAACTATTGTGCTATATGGTAAAGAAATGGATAAAAATGCTCAGAAAAGTGGACATGATAGAGTAGATACACAACCAAAAGGCTAGAAAACCCACTGGCCAAATATGTTCTGTAGCAGGAGCAGAGAAAATTTCATTTACCAAAGGGGTAGGGAAAGCAGTGGTGAGAGGGGCACCAGCATTGTTGAGAAGTTCAGTGGTGGTATCCTCTGTAGGACAGGAGCAAGTGTAGGAGATACTATAGAACTAAGCTCCCATAATAATAGAACCCAGGTGGTGGTACCTTAACCATGAGAAGCAAAGTGGGTGCCATCATTGCAATGAGAAGCAAGGTCAAAGTAATAGTCAGGAGTGACCCAAATTATGGAGAACTATGGAGATAGTTGAAAACATATGTCTTCCTAGAGGCATGATGGATAGGCAGCCAACACACACATTGCTTAATTTATATAATGACAAGAAATTGAGGAAGAATGGTTAGGAAGTTGAAGGAAGCTACTCAATAAAAAAGTCACAATCCGTGGCTCATTACCCAGGTTTGAGTTACTTTCCAGATTCAGAACCCACTGTGTCAAGGAGAAGCCAGATTCCTATGAGGACAGATCCTGAGAGACCAGGGCCTATGACATTTACTTGGGTAACTACGACTTAGGGAAAGAATAATACCCAGTTGTTTCAAGGATTATTAGATATGTGGTCTCAATTGATATTGATATCCAGATATCCAAAGTGCTACTATACCCTGATCATTACCTGTGTGCTAAATAATGGAGTGGCCCAGGTTCAGTTCAAAATGGGTCTGCTGGATCCACAAGCCCACTTGGTAGACAGTGCCTTGAACCAACCTGGTTCCTGTCAAAGCTGCTCTTCTAGGGGTCTACACCCAGAAAATTCTTTTTTATCAAGTCTCACCTCCTAAGGTTGTTGCCTAAGGGAGTTCTGTTCTACACATTCTCATGATTGATTAGGTATTTATTTTGGGTTTCTCATAGGATCCAAGAATGCTCCATGTTTAATTTTCCTCCATACTCCTATTGAAGCCTGATTTCTTTGGAAATTCTCAGTCCTAGCTTATCCTGATTTAGTGTCCGTGACAGTCATCAGTTCCAGGGTATATATGTACTTTGTCAATGAGCACTGTTCCACACTGACTCTGACAGGAACCCTTTGGGCATCGGCAGTTGCTACCATAGCCAAGAAAGAGCTGATTTCAAAATCATTGCCATCCACTGATGGGTCTATCTGTCACTGCTTTGGAAAGATCATACCCTGGTGTCTTATCAACCATGCTTATTGCTCTGCTCTCCGGGGTCACCAACTCCTTGACAAATATACACACACACACATACACAAAAGAATACAGGTATTTTGTGCATATGCTAAGTGCCCTAATTTTTACCTTGTTTGAAGTCAGTGATGAGACAAGCCCCCAAAAATCTCACATTTAATTTCACCTTCACTTAGAAAGGTTGCACAGATTCAGGAAGGGAAGTGATATATATATATAATTTTTTAATCTAGAGAGGCATTAAACTCCAAGTCATCATAGTCTTTTTGAGAGTAGACTAACTTCCTATATGAATATTAGCATTTATGAACATATTTGAGAGCAGGGGAAAATGGTGGCAAAAAGGGTAGCATGGAATTCCAGAAGACAGACCCTTTGGAGAAGAGCAGAATATAATACACTTGTATTC
The DNA here is from genome assembly GCF_028021215.1 of Eschrichtius robustus. Taxonomy (NCBI): domain Eukaryota; kingdom Metazoa; phylum Chordata; class Mammalia; order Artiodactyla; family Eschrichtiidae; genus Eschrichtius; species Eschrichtius robustus. Next base: position 62,830,177 of record NC_090827.1, on the reverse strand, counting down.
TTTCCTAACAAAGAGTGAATGTCTCAAAAATGAAAGCAACCTTCACAAGTAGAGCGCTTAGATGTCTCATTCCACTGCTCCCATAACTGCCTTATCTCTAGTGAACTTTATGAATCGCTGGGTAACTGTCCTCTAAAAAGACTTCCTCTGTTGTCTAATTCATAATGTTCGAGTTCCCAGGCTGCCTTTACACACGAGTCTTCCTTACGGTCACTTCCTTGAGGAATAAATTCAGCTTAACTTTAGTATCACACAGAGACAGTTGCGCCTCTGTAAATAAGTTCTTTTAAAGCATCTTCTTCAATGAGGGAATTCTCTGTAGAACCTTACGGTTGCTAATTGCTTCCCAGCTGTAATCAACTTTGAAGGGAAACATCTGCCGTTGCCTTCAGGGTGAGTGCTCGGTTTTGTTTCTCTGTTCTCTCACAGCACCCATTTCCCTCTCATTTCTTTGGGATTGTGGTGGTTAAGATATTTCCTGATACCTTTTCCTCTGCCTGAGGTAAAACTTACATTATTTAATCAATGAACTGTCAGCGTTGGTTCACTTCCCAGATTTCTATTTGCTTGCTGGTACTGGTTGTAATCATTTTGCTTATGTTGTTTTTTCTTCATTATTTTAAATAGAAATTTCAAGTTAATAGTAACCAAGTTATAGTCTGTCCCCTTGTTGTTCTAAAATCTGAGAAAAATAAACTTGCTACATCTGTGTAACTTCATTAACCATGGCAGCCAAATGATAGGATGTTGAAAACTTTGTATGTACTATTGTCATAGAATGGCTAATGTGGATATAAACCAGGGTTATAAAATTCACGTTTTACTGGTAGTTTGCCAAACCCAATTAAAAGGGGGTAAGACTTATAATCACTGGTATTGATAGTTTAGGTATTTGTTGTAGTTAGAGACCAATGAATTTTTAAGTTACTTCATATAGAATATTTTATGTATACCAAACCCATTTCTTGAAATGCATTAAGGAAAAAAAGAGAAAACATTTAAAAAAGAGGCATATGATAGTATGCCATATATATACAATAGATAATATATGGCATACTATTGAGATGTATCTTCAAAATTAAGTCCTTTGTCTTGACTATTTCAACCTTATTTTAAGTAATGCTGCTTTTTTTAAAAAAAAATTAACTCAGATGTACAGAGTTGAATTAATCATAATCTTTGGTTCATGACACACTCTCACCATTGGTCTCTATATGCCCCCCCTCTGGTACATATGTATGAGTGCATTTTTAATAAGGATAGGTCTGTGTATCCCTACACCCATCATGAGAACTAGAATTTTAACAAAAAGTTATATCGCCCTGTGATTCTCCTTCATCCTGTCCCTCCTCTTCAACTTTCACTCAAGGTAACTATTATCCTGAATCCCTTGCATATCATTCCCTTGCCTTTTTAAAAATAAAGTTACATTTTATAAATATTCCTAAATATATATGTACTACTCATTTTATTGCCTTTTAATTTTAAAAAAGTGTATTACATTGTATATAATGTTCTGGAACTTTCTTTTTTACTAAATATAACATTTTATATTATACGAACATCCACCCATATTATTGGTTATAGATGTAACTTTTCACTTCTGCACTTCATAACTATTTTAAAGTTTTTCCTTACTTTTTTCTTTTATCTTCCTATAGACAGTTTTCTAGATAAAATAAATGGATAGCATATATCAGTTTCACACATTCGTATAGCATTGACAATGTTAATATTAAATTCAAATGAAGCCAGCCCAGGGAACCCTCTTACACTGTTGGTGGGAATGTAAATTGATACAGCCACTACCGAGAATAGTATGGAGGTTCCTTAAAAAACTAAAAGTAGAACTACCATATGACCCAGCAATCCCACTACTGGGAATATACCCAGAGAAAACCATAATTCAAAAAGATACATGCACCCCAATGTTCATTGCAGCACTATTTACAGTAGCCAGGACATGGAAGCAACCTAAATGTCCATCAACAGAGGAATGGATAAAGAAGATGTGGTACATATATACAATGGAATATTATTCAGCCACAAAAAGAAATGAAACTGTGTCACTTGCAGAGATGTGGATGGACCTAGAGACTGTCAAACAGAGTGAAGTAAGTCAGAAAGAGAAAAATATCGCACACTAACTCATATATGTGGAATCTAGAAAAATTGTATAGATGATCTTATTTGCAAAGCAGAAATAGAGACACAGACATAGAGAACAAACCTATGGATACCAGGGGGGAAGGAGGGTGGGATAAACTGGGAAATTGGGATTGACATACATACACTACTGTGTATAAAATAGATAACTAATGAGAACCTACTGTATAGCACAGGGAACTCTACTCAGTGATCTGTGGTGACCTAAATGGGAAGGAAATCTAAAAAAGAGGGGATATATGTATACATATAGCTGATTCACTTTGCTGTACAGCAGAAACTAACACAACATTGTAAAGAACTATACTCCAATAAAAATTAATTTAAAAAAAAACAAAAAAAACCAAATGAAGCCAGCCCAAGATGAGAGTTAATATTATACTTTCACTCTGAATGGAAAGAGCAAGAATCTTTGAGTGAGCAGTTTTGCTCCAAAATTAGAAATTAATGAGACTAAGTTTTTACAACTATTCAAAAATATGAGATTAAGGTTTTTAAAATGTATCTGAAGGATTATATCATTACCAGTACAGTTTAGCTTTCTATTAAAATATTTTGATAAAACACTGTAACCAAAACTTTTAAACATCATGAACTGAGGGCAAAAGTCAGATATAAGTGGCAAAAAAGCTAAGCTTCTTGCTGTGTCTATTCTAGGTCGGTAAGAACACCTGGTGCAGGTGGTGAGAGGATCTCTGTTATGTAAACAGTAAGTGGTCAACTTCCCAAATGGCACCTGGGAGTTTGAATAATGCCACCTTCCTACACCCATGCCTTTGACAGCGCCCTCCCACAGTGATGCTGGGCTTGACCATGTGACATACTTTGGCCAAAGAGAAGTACAGGCTTGACTCAAACAGATACTTGAAAAAAGTACTTGCACATTTCCTTTTCCTTTCTTGGAACACCGTCTCTGCCATGAGAACATGCCAGGGCTATCCTAGTGGAGGGATGTGAGAGACACATGAGGAGTCATCCCAGCCAAGGCTCTCTCAGATCAATCAGGTCCAGCCAACCTAACAGCTAATTTCAGACTACGAGCAAGCCTACCTGGCATCAGTCAAGCCCAGCTGAGATCATCAGAGCCCACCTGCTTACCTATAACCTGGTGAGAAAAAATAAATGGTTATTGTTGTTTATAATTTCTAACTAACATACCCCTCAAAGTGGTCTTCTTAGGTTCACCAACATGGCAGGTGCTGGGCAGTGGTCTCTCTCTCCCAACCTCCACTCCTGTTTCTTGGACAAATGTTCCAAGATAGTTTTCCAAACTTCTGGGCTGATGTCTTCTTCACTTATTTTTCCTACCCACAGTTCTCTGTCTTGTTTTTTTTTTTTTTTTTAAACATCTTTATTGAAGTATAATTGCCTTACAATGGTGTGTTAAATTCTGCTTTATAACAAAGTGAATCAGTTATACATATACAATATGTTCCCATTTCTCTTCCCTCTTGCATCTCCCTCCCTCCCACCCTCCCCATCCCACCCCTCTAGGTGGTCACAAAGCACCGAGCTGATCTCCCTGTGCTATGCGGCTGCTTCCCACTAGTTATCTATTTTACATTTGGTAGTGTATATATGTCCATGACACTCTCTTACCCTGTCACATCTCACCCCACCCCCTCCCCATATCCTCAAGTCCATTCTCTAGTAGGTCTGTGTCTTTATTCCCGTCTTGCCACTAGGTTCTTCATGGCCTTTTTTTTTTTTTTTCCCTTAGATTCCGTATATATGTGTTAGCATACTGTATTTGTTTTTCTCTTTCTGACTTACTTCACTCTGTATGACAGACTCTAACTCCATCCACCTCATTACAAATACCTCCATTTCATTTCTTTTTATGGCTGAGTAATATTCCATTGTATATATGTGCCACATCTTCTTTATCCATTCATCTGTCGATGGACATTTAGGTTGCTTCCATGTCCTGGCTATTGTAAATAGAGCTGCAATGAACATTTTGGTACATGACTCTTTTTGACCTATGGTTTTCTCAGGGTATATGCCCAGTATTGGGATTGCTGGGTCGTATGGTAGTTCTATTTGTAGTTTTTTCAGGAACCTCCATACTGTTCTCCATAGTGGCTGTATCAATTTGCATTCCCACCAGCAGTGCAAGAGTGTTCCCTTTCCTCCACACCCTCTCCAGCATTTATTGTTTCTAGATTTTTTGATGATGGCCATTCTGACCGGTGTGAGATGATATCTCATTGTAGTTTTGATTTGCATTTCTCTAATGATTAATGATGTTGAGCATTCTTTCATGTGTCTGTAGGCCATCTGTATATCTTCTTTGGAGAAATGTCTATTTAGGTCTTCTGCCCATTTTTGGATTGGGTTGTTGGTTTTTTTGTTATTGAGCTGCATGAGCTGCTTGTAAATCTTGGAGATTAATCCTTTGTCAGTTGCTTCATTTGCAAATATTTTCTCCCATTCTGAGGGTTGTCTTTTGGTCTTGTTTATGGTTTCCTTTGCTGTGCAAAAGCTTTTAAGTTTCATTAGGTCCCATTTGTTTATTTGTGTTCTTATTTCCATTTCTCTGGGAGCTGGGTCAAAAAGAATCTTGCTGTGATGTATGTCATAGAGTGTTCTGCCTATGTTTTCCTCTAAGAGTTTGATAGTGCCTGCCCTTACACTTAGGTCTTTAATCCATTTTGAGTTTATTTTTGTGCATGGTGTCAGGGAGTGTTCTAATTTCATACTTTTACGTGTACCTGTCCAATTTTCCCAGCACCACTTATTGAAGAGGCTGTCTTTTCTCCACTGTATATGCTTGCCTCCTTTATCAAAGATAAGATGACCATATGAGTGTGGGTTTATCTCCGGGCTTTCTATCCTGTTCCATTGATCTATATTTCTGTTTTTGTGCCAGTACCAAACTGTCTTGATTACTGAAGCTTTGTAATAGAGTCTGAAGTCAGGGAGCCTGATTCCCCCAGCTCCATTTTTCGTTCTCAAGATTGCTTTGGCTATTCGGGGTCTTTTGTGTTTCCATACAAATTGTGAAATTTTTTGTTCTAGTTCTGTGAAAAATGCCAGTGGTAGTTTGATAGGGATTGCATTGAATCTGTAGATTGCTTTGGGTAGTAGAGTCATTTTCACAATGTTGATTCTTCCAATCCAGGAACATGGTATATCTCTCCATCTATTTGTATCATCTTTAATTTCTTTCATCAGTGTCTTATAATTTTCTGCATACAGGTCTTTTGTCTCCTTAGGTAGGTTTATTCCTAGATATTTTATTCTTTTTGTTGCAATGGTAAATGGGAGTGTTTTCTTAATTTCACTTTCAGATTTTTCGTCATTAGTGTATAGAAATGCAAGAGATTTCTGTGCATTTATTTTGTATCCTGCTACTTTACCAAATTCATTGATTAGCTCTAGGAGTTTTCTGGTAGCATCTTTAGGACTCTCTATGTATAGTATCATGTCATCTGCAAATAGTGACAGCTTTACTTCTTCTTTTCCGATTTGGATTCCTTTTATTTCTTTGTCTTCTCTGATTGCTGTGGCTAACACTTCCAAAACTATGTTGAATAATAGTGGTGAGAGTGGGCAACCTTGTCTTGTTCCTGATCTTAGTGGAAATGGTTTCAGTTTTTCACCATTGAGGACAATGTTGGCTGTGGGTTTGTCATATATGGCCTTTATTATGTTGAGGAAAGTTCCCTCTATGCCTACTTTCTGCAGGGCTTTTATCATAAATGGGTGTTGAATTTTGTCGAAAGCTTTCTCTGCATCTATTGAGATGATCATATGGTTTTTCTCCTTCAATTTGTTAATATGGTGTATCACATTGATTGATTTGCGTATATTGAAGAATCCTTGCATTCCTGGGATAAACCCCACTTGATCATGGTGTATGATCCTTTTAATGTGCTGTTGGATTCTGTTTGCTAGTATTTTGTTGAGGATTTTTGCATCTATGTTCATCAGTGATATTGGCCTGTAGTTTTCTTTCTTTGTGACATCTTTGTCTGGTTTTGGTATCAGGGTGATGGTGGCCTCGTAGAATGAGTTTGGGAGTGTTCCTCCCTCTGCAATATTTTGGAAGAGTTTGAGAAGGATAGGTGTTAGCTCTTCTCTAAATGTTTGATAGAATTCACCTGTGAAACCATCTGGTCCTGGGCTTTTGTTTGTTGGAAGGTTTTTAATCACAGTTTCAATTTCAGTGCTTGTGATTGGTCTGTTCATATTTTCTATTTCTTCCTGGTTCAGTCTCGGCAGTTTGTGCATTTCTAAGAATCTGTCCATTTCTTCCAGGTTGTCCATTTTATTGGCATAGAGTTGCTTGTAGTAATCTCTCATGATCTTTTGTATTTCTGCAGTGTCAGTGGTTACTTCTCCATTTTCATTTCTAATTCTATTGATCTGAGTCTTCTCCCTTTTTCTCTTGATGAGTCTGGCTAATGGTTTATCAATTTTGTTTATCTTCTCAAAGAACCAGCTTTTAGTTTCATTGATTTTTGCTATTGTTTCCTTCATTTCTTTTTCATTTATTTCTGACCTGATCTTTATAATTTCTTTCCTTCTGCTGGCTTTGGGGTTTTTTTGTTCTTCTTTCTCTAATTGCTTCAGGTGCAAGGTTAGGTTGTTTATTCGAGATGTTTCCTGTTTCTTGAGGTAGGCTTGTATTGCTATAAACTTCCCTCTTAGCACTGCTTTTGCTGCGTCCCATAGGTTTTGGGTCGTCGTATCTCCATTGTCGTTTGTTTCTAGGTATTTTTTGATTTCCCCTTTGATTTCTTCAGTAATCACTTCGTTATTAAGTAGTGTATTGTGTAGCCTCCATGTGTTTGTATTTTTTACAGATCTTTTCCTGTAATTGATATCTAGTCTCATAGCGTTGTGGTCGGAAAAGATACTTGATACGATTTCAATTTTCTTAAATTTACCAAGGCTTGATTTATGACCCAAGATATGATCTATCCTGGAGAATGTTCCATGAGCACTTGAGAAAAATGTGTATTCTGTTGTTTTTGGGTAGAATGTCCTATAAATATCAATTAAGTCCATCTTGTTTAATGTATCATTTAAAGCTTGTGTTTCCTTATTTATTTTCATTTTGGATGATCTGTCCATTGGTGAAAGTGGGGTGTTAAAGTCCCCTACTATGATTGTGTTGCTGTCGATTTCCCCTTTTATGGCTGTTAGTATTTGCCTTATGTATTGAGGTGCTCCTATGTTGGGTGCATAAATATTTACAATTGTTATAGCTTCCTCTTGGATCGATCCCTTGATCATTATATAGTGTCCTTCTTTGTCTCTTGTAATAGTCTTTATTTTAAAGTCTATTTTGTCTGATATGAGAATTGCTACTCCAGCTTTCTTTTGATTTCCATTTGCATGGAATATCTTTTTCCATCCCCTCACTTTCAGTCTGTATGTGTCTCTAGGTCTGAAGTGGGTCTCTTGTAGACAGCATATATATGGGTCTTGTTTTTGTATCCATTCAGCCAGCCTGTGTCTTTTGGTGGGAGCATTTAATCCATTTACATTCAAGGTAATTATCGATATGTATGTTCCTATTCCCATTTTCTTAAATGTTTTGGGTTTGTTATTGTAGGTGTTTTCCTTCTCTTGTGTTTCTTGCCTAGAGAAGTTCCTTTAGCATTTGTTGTAAAGCTGGTTTGGTGGTGCTGAACTCTCTCAGCTTTTGCTTGTCTGTAAATGTTTTAATTTCTCCATCGAATCTGAATGAGATCCTTGCTGGGTAGAGTAATCTTGGTTGTAGGTTTTTCTCCTTCATCACTTTAAGTATATCCTGCCACTCCCTTCTGGCTTGCAGAGTTTCTGCTGAAAGATCAGATGTTAACCTTATGGGGATTCCCTTGTGTGTTATTTGTTTTTTTTCCCTTGCTGCCTTTAATATGTTTTCCTTATATTTAATTTTTGACAGTTTGATTAATATGTGTCTTGGCGTGTTTCTCCTTGGGTTTATCCTGTATGGGACTCTCTGTGCTTCCAGGACTTGATTAACTATTTCCTTTCCCATATTAGGGAAGTTTTCAACTATAATCTCTTCAAATATTTTCTCAGTCCCTTTCTTTTTCTCTTCTTCTTCTGGGACCCCTATAATTCGAATGTTGGTGCGTTTAATGTTGTCCCAGAGGTCTCTGAGACTGTCCTCAGTTCTTTTCATTCTTTTTTCTTTATCCTGCTCTGTAGTAGTTATTTCCACCATTTTATCTTCCAGGTCACTTATCCTTTCTTCTGCCTCAGTTATTCTGCTATTGATCCCATCTAGAGTATTTTTAATTTCATTTATTGTGTTTTTCATCATTGCTTGGTTCCTCTTTAGTTCTTCTACGTCCTTGTTAAATGTTTCTTGCATTTTGTCTATTCTATTTCCAAGATTTTGGATCATCCTTACTATCATTATTCTGAATTCTTTTTCAGGTAGACTACCTATTTCCTCTTCATTTGTTAAGTCTAGTGTGCTTTGACCCTGCTCCTTCATCTGCTGTGTGTTTTTCTGTCGTCTCATTTTGCTTATCTTACTGTGTTTGGGGTCTCCTTTTCACAGACTGCAGGTTTGTAGTTCCCGTTGTTTTTGGTATCTGTCCCCAGTGGCTAAGGTTGGTTCAGTGGGTTGTGTAGGCTTCCTGGTGTAGGGAACTAGTGCCTGAGCTCTGGTGGATGAGGCTGGATCTTGTCTTTCTGGTGGGCACATCCACGTCTGGTGGTGTATTTTGGGGTGTCTGTGGCCTTATTATGATTTTAGGCAGCCTCTCTGCTAATGGATGGGGCTGTGTTCCTGTCTTGCTAGTTGTTTGGCATAGGGTGTTCAGCACTGTAGCTTGCTGGTCATTGAGTGATGCTGGGTCTTGATGTTGAGATGGAGATCTCTGAGAGATTTTTACCGTTTGGTATTTCGTGGAGCTGGGAGGTCTCTTGTGGACCAGTGTCCTGAAGTTGGCTCTCCCACCTCAGAGGCACGGCCCTGATGCCTGGCTGGAGCACCAAGAGCCTTTCGTCCACACGGCTCAGAGTAAAAGGGAGAAAAAATGAAAGAAAGAAAGAAAGAAAGAAAGAAAGAAAGAAAGAAAGAAAGCAAGGAAGGAAGGAAGGAAGGAAGGAAGGAAGGAAGGAAGGAAGGAAGGAAGGAAGGAAGGAAGAAAGAAAGAAAGAAAAAGAAAGAAAGAAAGAAAGAGGCTATAGTATAGTAAGCAAAATAAAGCTATTGTAAAGCAAAGCTATACAGACAAAATCTCACCCAGAAGCATATACATATACACTCACAAAAAAAAAGGAACAGGGGAAAAATTAATATATCCTGCTCCCAAAGTCCACCTCCTGAATTTGGGATGATTCGTTGTCTATTCAGGTATTCAACAGATGCAGGCACATCAAGTTGTTTTTGGAGTTTTAATCCGCTGCTTCTGAGGCTGCTGGGAGAGATTTCCCCTTCTCCTCCCTGTTCACACAGCTCCTGGGGTTCAGCTTTGGATTTGGACCCGCCTCTGCGTGTAGGTCGCCTGAGGGCGTCTATTCCCCGCCCAGACAGAACGGGGTTAAAGGAGCAGCTGCTTCGGGGGCGCTGGCTCACTCAGGCCGCGGGGAGGGAGGGGTACGGAGGAGGCGGGGCGAGCCTGTGGCAGCAGAGGCCGGCGCGACGTTGCACCAGCCTGACGTTGCACCAGCCGGCGTGACGTTGCACCAGACGGCGCACAGTGCGTTCTCCTGGGGAATTTGTCCGGGGATCACGGGACCCTGGCAGTGGCGGGCTGCACCGGCTCCCGGGAGGGGCGGTGTGGAGAGTGACCTGTGCTCACACACAGGCTTTTTGGAGGCGGCAGCAGCAGCCCCAGCGTCTCACGCCCGTCTCTGGGGTCCGCGCTGATCGCCGCGGCTCGCGCCTTTCTCTGGAGTTCGTTTAGGCGGCGCTCTGAATCCCCTCTCCTTGCGCGCAGTGAAACAAAGAGGCAAGAAAAAGCCTCTTGCCTCTTCGGCAGCTGCAGACCTTTTCCCGGTCTCCCTCCCAGTCAGCTGTGGTGCGCTAAGCCCTTCAGGCTGTGTTCACGCCGCCAGCCCCAGTCCTCTCCCTGCGATCCGACCGAAGCTGAGCCTCAGCTCCCAGCCCCGCCCGCCCCGGCGGGGGAGCAGACAAGCCTCTCGGGCTGGTGAGCGCTGCTCGGCGCCGAGCCTCTGTGCGGGAGTCTCTCCGCTTTTTCCTCTGCGCCCCTGTTGCTGTGGGATCCGCGCTGTTAGCTGCGGCTCGCGCCTGTCTCTGAAGTTCGTTTAGGCGGTGCTCTGAATCCCCTCTCCTCGCGCACCAGGAAACAAAGAGGGAAGAAAAAGTCTCTTGCCTCTTTGGCAGCTGCAGAATTTTTCTCGGACTCCCTCCCAGCTAGCTGTGGTGCGCTAACCCCTTCAGGCTGTGTTCACGCCGCCAATCCCAGTCCTCTCCCTGCGATCCGACCGAAGCCCGAGCCTCAGCTCCCAGCCCCCGCCCGCCCCGGCGGGGGAGCAGAGAAGCCTCTCGGGCTGGTGAGTGCTGGTTGGCACCGCTTCTCCGTGCGGGAGCCTCTCCGCTTTGCCCTCCGCACCCCTGTGGCTGCGCTCTCCTCCGTGGCTCCGAAGCTTCCCCCCTCTGCCACCCGCAGTCTCTGCCCGCGAAGGGGCTTCCTAGTGCGTGGAAATCTTTCCTCCTTCACAGCTCCCTCCCACTGGTGCAGGTGCCGTCCCTATTCTTTTGTCTCTGTTATTTCTTTTTTCTCTTTTGCCCTACCCAAGTACAGGGGGAGTTTCTTGCCTTTTTGGAGGTCGGACGTTTTCTGCCAGCGTTCAGTGGGTGTTCTGTAGGAGCAGTTCCACGTGTAGATGTATTTCTACTGTATCTGTGGGAAGGAAGGTGATCTCCGCGTCTTACTCTTCCGCCATCTTCTCTCCTCCGGTCCTCTGTCTTGTTTTTGTTTTTGTTTTGTCACTACTTCCTAATCCTTCTATCCCTATCTCCTAGTCAATTAATTCACCTTTTTGTTTTCTTAATAGATATTGATTGTACATCATGACCAGACACAAATGATTACCAAAAAAACTGGTTTGTCTTTCCTTGAAGGAAGAGGGAGGCTTAATTTTCAAATGCTCTCAGAAGTGAAGATAGCACTTTGGTGTTGGGATGGGAATAATAGAACTGGGGAGAAAATTGAGGCTCTTTGAATGCTCAGATCTTTTTAATGCACCAAAAAGAGTAAGAAAAACAAAAAGGATAACCAAATTCTATCCTTCTATACAAGTACTCTTTTCAGGTATGTGTAATCATGTTAACACCAATAACTCATATTTTAAAGACTCCATCCCCCTATAAAGTTTCACATGTTTATGTTTACTAATGCTCAGAGAGTATGTCACATGTATCACAACCATTCTGTCAGTTGCATTAACTACCTGGAATCTGACCCATTCTTCCTGCTCCTCCTCACTCACTGATGTCCGCTGCCTGTGAAGTTATTCAAGGCAGTATAGTGGGAAGCCCAGAAAGAATTCTAATGATTGTGCCAAGACTATTACCTCCTGACTCTCTTGATATTATCGACCTCAGAGTGCTATATTTGAGTGGGGGTGAAAAGTGGAATATTCTTCTTCCTACTACTGTTTCATATCCAAATGCCTGTGTGCTGCCAACAAAGGCTCCTTGTCTCAAGGTCAGGATTTTGCTTGAAGTTTCTCTTTCCATTAAGTCTTAGAAACAAGTCCATGACACTGTGTTGGGAGACTAATATTACATCAGATAACTTGCTGCCTTCTGTGTCTCCCATTTTATCCCACTTTCCTCTTTTTTGGCAGTCAATCTCTCCCATACTAATCAACTCATGCAAACAGATATCTTCAGACCACCCATTATATTAGCTCATTAAATTTTCCTGTGTTTGCATGAGTCTCAGTGATAGATGCAACTTGGGCTCAAGGTGGGATGGGACCCCCCACCCTTTATATTGCCTTAGGAGAGCTTTAATACGCTGTTACTGTAGACATTACATTAATACTATTCTTTCGTCTTCATTCTCTCACCACATGATCAGATCATCATAGAAAATGGATTGGTCTGAGTTGTTTCCAATATCTCATTAAACTTTTTAGTCATCATCTCTCTGGGCTTAAACTGTGAAGAGAGAAAGGAACTCAAGTAACCTCCTACATCTCTGCTCCCAACAAACCTACCACACCTGCATAGTGTCTGGCACATGGAAGGCATTTAGTATCTATCTGATGAATGAAGGAATGTGCAAACTCCTCCCTACCCATCCACAACTTCAGTTTCCAGGTACATGAAAGAAGAAGTGGAAAAAAAGAAAAAGAAAAAAATAGGCAGCAATGAGTAGTTCAAGTTGCATGGTGCCCAAACACTCAATGCAGGAGAGGGTGTGATAGTTGTTCCAGGCATCAGTAAGTACTGGTTGGAATTCTTCAGAATAAACATCAAGTTGAGATATAAAGTAAAGATAGAGTGCAATGCCTTCTTTCAAATAATCCTCAACATTTGAAGGAATATGTTGATATGTTTATCCACATCTGCCTTACCTGACACCATGACCAAGAAACTAGGAAGTCTATTTGATTTCTAAAATACGGTATTTGGAAATGAATTTTTGTTGTTGTTAATCAAGATTAAATTTATTTTGCCAATGACCAAAATGAAATTAACCATATTTGTAGGGGCTAGAGTACAGTTGGCTCTCAAACAACTTGGGGGTTAGGGGTGCCAACCCCCTATGCAGTCAAAAATCTGTCTGTACCTTACAGCCACCCTCCATATACCAGGATCCTCCTTATCCATGGATTCAGCCAACTAAGTATCATGTAGTACTGTAGTATTTACTACTGAAAAACTTCCAGGTATAAGACCTGTGCAGTTCATACCCACCTTGTTTAAGGGTCAACTGTACTCATTTTTAAAGGCCCAGTCTCCCAGTAGGTGGCGCTATAATGCTTTTAGAGTGGGACAAACCATCCTGACTCTTTCCTCTTTCTAAATCCTCGCACAGTAATTGGAACTGTTGAAGCTTAGACTAGAGTTTTCTTGCCCTGATATTTGTTTGGTACATTGGTTCTCAGCCTTCATTGTGCGTCAGAATCATTTATGTTGTTTTTTTAAAGTTGCAGATACTTAAGGATGTGCCTAGGAAATGGATATATTTTTTAAAGTACTCCAGTGATTCTGTTTTACAGCCAAGATTAATAGCCACTGACCTGGTAGAGGAAAGGAGACACATTCAGAGGTAAGACTATAGCGAAGCAGTAATATCATAAAATAAAAGCCTTTTATTACAAGCATTTGTGAATTTCATTTCCTACAATAACGCAAAACAATGAACTGCAAACACAATGTTTCTCATTTATAAAAACATGGTTCTTCTTTGCTTAATTTTTGGAAAATAATAAATTTTGTTTTTTAAAAAATCTCTATCTCAGGCCTAAGATGTGTTGAATTTTTAAGGGGAACCATATATTACAGACAATATGTTAGTGTAGTCTTTTGTCTGTCACTGTTCCTTGCTTCTTCCAAGAAGTTGAAATTTGCCGAAGCAGCAAATGAATACAATGATTTCTGGAAGCTCTTCCCAGTTGTCCATTAACAAGCACTTCTCATTTTCTGCAGCAGCTAATAGACAGATCACTACCAGACAGATAAAGGTGATCTTATGGTAAATGCATAAGAAGAACAAGGCAAGGGTGGCAGCCACTTCAAAGTAGCCTAAATTTCCCCTTGATTTGTGGTTATCATGGTTGTGTAGGAAACATTCAAAATGTCATTCCCACCATGACATCACCAGTAGAGGCTCGTTTACTGTGAAACTGATAGATAACCTTCTGGGCTCTCACTTGCACAGGCCATTCTAAGTCCCCATGAGGGATCCTAGAATTGTGTTTTTTTAAAAATTGCAAAATATAGGATATTTTTACTGCAATTGGCTAAGACCACTGATTCTTTCCACTCCAACTTCTCCTCTGTCATGCTTTCCCTTGTTTTGGGTGGTGTTGGAAGAGCCACAAGCATCTCGGGGATCCAGCTTAGGGAGATTTGAGGACAGTGTTAGTTTGGTTTAGTGGGATATAGGTATATGATGTACAGTCATTTCTGTGGATAGTTAAGTTATTGGTAGCAAGGTATCATATGCTAGTAAATGGCAGAGCTAGGACTTAGACCTTCCTTAGTCTGACCATATAATGCACTTAACACTTCCATTAGACTGCCCTTCATGTGCTTAGGGATCCATCAGCAGACCTTCTTATGACTGTCTATCTTCAAGCTCCTGTCAGGAAGTGATAGTATGTCCCTACTCCTTTCTGGCTCCGAGAATTTTTTTTTTTTTTTTAACTTTTTGCTGCCTCGTGTCTTACCAATACAACATACTTTATCCAAACTGGACTGCTTACACTTGCTGGAATAGAAGTTTGCTCAGTCTCTTCCCTTAGCTAATTATTATATTTTACTGATTCTTGTTGATTTCTTGTTGAGTTGACATAAAACACTGACAATGACAAAGATAATAGAAAAGTTGCATGTTACTACAATGAGGCCATCAATGACACATTAGTTAATGAGTATCAATTCAAAGCATAATTATAATTAATCATTATACACAAAAAACCCTTAAAATCTTATAGTTCATATATAAAAGAAATATGGAAGAGATTTTCCCACATTTGATAACAATCCTAAAAAATTAAATGACATTTCTAATAAGTTTTGAAGCTGAAAGAAAACTGTTAGTAATTAAAAATGAATTTCAATCAATCATTCTAGGAGAATCAAAACTACAAAGAGGTATCACCTCACACCAGTCAGAATGGGCATCATCAAAAAGGCTACAAATAATAAATGCTGGAGGGGATGTGGAGAAAAAGGAACCCTCCTACAGTGTTGGTGGGAACGTAAATTGGTACAGCCAATATGGAGAACAGTATGAAGGTTCCTTAAAAAACTAAAAACAGAGCTACCATATGACCCTGCAATCCCACTCCTGCGCATATATCTGGAGAAAACCATAATTTGAAAAGATACATGCACCCCAGTGTTCACAGCAGCACTATTTACAATAGCCAACACATGGAAGCAACCCAAGTGTTCATGGTCAGATGAATAAAGAAGATGTGGTACATATATAAAATGGAATGATACTCAGCCATGAAAAAGAATCAAATAATGCCATTTGCAGCAACATGGGTGGACCTAGAGATTATCATACTAAATGAAGTCAGACAGAGAAAGACAAATATCATACGGTATTACTTATATATCATATGATATCGCTTATATGTGAAATCTAAAAAAATGATAAAAATAAACTTATTTACAAAACAGAGGTAGACCCAGCAAACTTATGGTTACCAAAGTGGAAAGCAGGAGGAGGATAAATTAGGAGTTTGGGATTAAAATATACACAATACTATATATAAAATAGTTAACTGACAAGTATCTACTATATAGTACAAGGTAATATACCCAATATCTTGTAATAACCTATAATGGAAGAGAATGTAAAAAATTATATATCTATATCTATCTCTCTCTCTCTCTATATATATAACTGCATCACTTTGCTGTACACCTGAAACTAACACAACATTCATAAACCAACTATATTTCAATAAAATGATTTTTAAAAAGTTTAAAAAATTCTGGAAGAAAAATTTATTGTTCTATCTTTTGTATAGATGATGTTTTTACAAAATTGTCTTCATATGAAAAGGTAGAATGAATTATCATGCTGTTTTCTAGATGTTATAATGTTTGTACTATGTGTCAACTTTGTGAAGTGTGTAATTTGTTGTAAACATCTGCGTCTTTATTCCCGTCCTGCCCCTAGGTTCTTCAGAACCATTTTTAGTTTTAGATTCCATACATATGTGTTAGCATACGGTATTTGTTTTTCTCTTTCTGACTTACTTCACTCTGTACGACAGACTCTAGGTCTATCCACCTCACTACAAATAACTCAATTTCATTTCTTTTTATGGCTGAGTAATATTCCATTGTATATATGTGCCACATCTTCTTTATCCATTTATCTGTCGAAGGACACTTAGGTTGCTTCCATGTCCTGACTATTATAAATAGGGCTGCAATGAACATTGCGGTACATGACTCTTTTTGAGTTATGGTTTTCTGAGGGTATATGCCCAGTAGTGGAATTGCTGGGTCATATGGTAATTCTATTTTTAGTTTTTTAAGGAACCTCCATACTGTCCTCCATAGTGGCTGTATCAATTCACATTCCGAACAACAGTGTAGGAGGGTTCCCTTTTCTCCACACTCTCTCCAAAATTTTTTGTTTGTAGATTTTTTGATGGTAGCCATTCTGACCAGAGTGATGTGATACCTCATTGTAGTTTTGATTTGCATTTCTCTAATGGTTAGTGATGTTGAGCGTCCTTTCATGTGTTTGTTGGCAATCTGTATATCTTCTTTGAAGAAATGTCTATTTAGGTCTTCTGTCATTTTTGGATTGGGTTGTTTGTTTCCTTGATATTGAGCTGCATAAGCTGCTTATATATTTTGGAGATTAATCCTTTGTCAGTTGCTTCATTTGAAAATATTTTCTCCCTTTCTGAGGGTCATCTTTTAGTCTTGTTTATGGTTTCCTTTGTTGTGCAAAAGCTTTTATGTTTCATTGGGTCCAATTTGTTTATTTTTGGCTTTATTTCCATTTTTCTAGGAGATGGGTCAAAAAGGATCTTGTTGTGATTTATGTCATAGAGTGTTCTGCCTATGTTTTCCTGTAAGAGTTTTATAGTGCTTGGCCTTGCGTTTAAGTCTTTAATCCATTTTGAGTTTATTTTTGTACACAGTGTTAGGGAGTGTTCTAATTTCATTCTTTTACATGTAGCTGTCCAGTTTTCCCAGCACCACTTACTGAAGAGGCTGTCTTTTCTCCATTGTATATTCTTGCCTCCTTTGTCAAAGATAAGGTGACCATATGTGCGTGGGTTTATCTCTGGGTTTCCTATCCTGTTCCATTGATCTATATTTCTGTTTCTGTGCCAGTACCATACAGTCTTGATTACTGTAGCTTTGTGGTATGGTCTGATGTCAGGGAGCCTGATTCCTCCAGCTCCATTTTTCGTTCTCAAGATTGCTTTGGCTATTCGGGGTCTTTTGTGTTTCCATACAAATTGTGAAATTTTTTGTTCTACTTCTGTGAAAAATGCCATTGGTAGTTTGATAGGGATTGCACTGAATCTGTAGATTGCTTTGGGTAGTATAGTCATTTTCACAATGTTGATTATTCCAATCAAAGAACATGGTATATCTCTTCATCTGTTTGTATCATCTTTGATTTCTTTCATCAATGTCCTATAGTTTTCTTCATACAGGTCTTCTGTCTCCTTAGGTAGGTTTATTCCTAGGTATTTTATTCTTTTCATTGCAATGGTATATGGGAGTGTTTCCTTAATTTCTCTTTCACATTTTTCATTATTAGTGTATAGGAATGCAAGAGATTTCTGTGCATTAATTTTGTATCCTGCTACTTTACCAAATTCATTGATTAGCTCTAGTAGTTTTCTGGTAGCATTTTTAGGATTCTCTATGTATAGTATCCTGTCATCTGCAAACAGTGACAGCTTTACTTCTTCTTTTCAATTTGGATTCCTTTTCTTTCTTTTTCCTCTTTGATTGCTGTGGCTAAAACTTCCAAAATTATGTTGAATAATAGTGGTAAGAGAGGGCAACCTTGTCTTGTTCCTGGTCTTAGTGGAAATGTTTTCAGTTTTTCACCATTGAGAACGATGTTGGCTGTGGGTTTGTCATATATGGCTTTTATTTTGTTGAGGTAAGTTCCCTCTATGCTTACTTTCTGGAGAGGTTTTATCATAAATGGGTGCTGAATTTTGTCAAAGCTTTTTCTGCATCTATTGAGATGATCATATGTTTTTTATCCTTCAATTTATTAATATGGTTTATCACACTGATTGATTTGGGTATATTGAAGAATCCTTGCATTCCTGGGATAAACCCCACTTGATCATGGTGTATGATCCTTTTAATGTGCTGTTGGATTCTGTTTGCTAGTATTTTGTTGAGGATTTTTGCATCTACGTTCAACAGTGATATTGGCCTTTGGTTTTCTTTGTTTGTGACATCTTTGTCTGGTTTTGGTATAAGGGTGATGGTGGCCTCGTAGAATGAGTTTGAGAGTGTTCCTCCCTCTGCTATATTTTGGAAGAGTCTGAGAAGTATAGGTGTTAGCTCTCCTGTAAATGTTTGTTAGAATTCACCTGTGAAGCCATCTGGTCCTGGGCTTTTGTTTGTTGGAAGATTTTCGATCACTGTTTCAATTTCAGTGCTTGTGATTGGTCTGCTCATATTTTCTATTTCTTCCTGGTTCAGTCTCAGAAGGTTGTGCTTTTCTAAGAATTTGTCCATTTCTTCCAGGTTGTCCATTTTATTGGCATATAGTTGTTTATAGTAATCTCTCATGATCCTTTGTATTTCTGCAGTGTCCGTTGTTCCTTCTCCTTTTTCATTTCTAATTCTGTTGATTTGAGTCTTCTCCCTTTTTTTCTTGATGAGTGTGGCTAATGGTTTATCAATTTTATTTATCTTCTCAAAGAACCAGCTTTTAGTTTTATTGATCTTTGCTACTGTTGCCTTCATTTCTTTTTCATTTATTTCTGATCTGATCATTATGTTTTCTTTCCTTCTGCTAACTTTGGGGGTTTTTTGTTCTTCTTTCTCTAATTGCTTTAGGTGCAAGGTTAGGTTGTTTATTTGAGATGTTTCTTTCAGGTAGGATTGTATTGTTATAAACTTCCCTCTTAGAACTGCTTTTGCTGCATCCCAAAGGTTTTGGGTCACCGTGTTTTCATTTTCATATGTTTCTAGGTAGTTTTTGAATTCCTCTTTGATTTCTTCAGTGATCTCTTGGTTATTTAGTAGTGTATTGTTCAGTCTCCATAGCGTTGTGGTCAGAATAGATACTTGATATGATTTCAATGTTCTTAAATTTACCAAGGCTTGATTTGTGACCCAAGATATGATCTATCCTGAAGAATGTTCCATGAACACTTCAGAATAAAGTGTATTCTGTTGTTTTTGGGTGGAATGTCCTATAAATATCAATTAAGTCCTTCCTTTTTAATGTATCATTTAAAGCTTGTGTTTCCTTATTATATTTTCATTTTTCATGATCTGTTCATTGGTGAAAGTGGGGTGTTAATGTCCCCTACTATTATTGTGTTACTGTCGATTTCCCCTTTTATGGCTGTTAGCATTTGCCTTATGTATTGATGTGCTCCTACGTTGGGTGAATAAATATTTACAATTGTTTTATCTTCATCTTGTATTGATCCCTTGATCATTATGTAGTGTCCTTCTTTGTCTCTTGTAATAGTCTTTATTTTAAAGTCTGTTTTGTCTGATATGAGAGTTGCTACTCCAGCTTTCTTTTGATTTCCATTTGTATAGAATATCTTTTTCCATCCCCTCACTTTCAGTCTGTATGTGTCCCTACTGGGTCTCTTGTAGACAGCATATATATGGGTCTTGTTTCTGTATCCATTCAGCACGTCTATGTCTTTTGGTTGGAGCATTTAATCCATTTACATTTAAGGTAGTTATCGATATGTTTGTTCCTATTACCATTGTCTTAATTGTTTTGGGTTTGTTATTGCAGGTCTTTTCTTTCTCTTGTGTTTCCTGCCTAGAGAAGTTCCTTTAGCATTTTTTGTGAAGCTGGTTTGGTGGTGCTGAATTCTCTTAGCTTTTGCTTGTCTGTAAAGGTTTTATTTTCTCTGTCGAATCTGAATGAGATCCCTGCTGGGTAGAGTAATCTCAGTTGTAGGTTTTTCCCTTTCATCACTTTAAATATGTCCTGCCACTCCCTTCTGGCTTGCAGAGTTTCTTCTGAAAGATCAGCTGTTAACCTTATGGGAGTTCCCTTGTATGTTACTTGTTGCTTTTACCTTGTTGCTTTCTATATTTTTTTCTCTGTATTTCATTTTTGATAGTTTGATTAATATGTGTCTTGGTGGGTTTCTCCTTGGATTTACCCTGTATGGGACTCTCCGTGATTCCTTGACTTGATTGACTATTTCCTTCCCCATATTAGGGAAGTTTTCAATTATAATCTCTTGAAATATTTTCTCAGACTCTTTGTTTTTCTCTTCTTCTTCTGGGACCCCTATAATTCGAATGTTGGTGCATTTAATGTTGTCCCAGAGGTCTCTGAGACTGTCCTCAATTCTTTTCATTCTTTTTTCTTTATTCTGCTCTGGGGTAGTTATTTCCACTATTTTACCTTCCAGGTCACTTATCCGTTCTTCTGCCCCAGTTTTTCTGCTACTGATTCCTTCTAGAGAATTTTTAATTTCATTTATTGTGTTGTTCATCGTTTGTTTGCTCTTTCGTTCTTCTAGGTCCTTGTTAAACGTTTCTTGTATTTTCTCCATTCTATTTCCAAGATTTTGGATCATCTTTACTATCATTACTCTGAATTATTTTTCAGATAGACTGCCTATTTCATTTGTTTGGTCTGGTGGGTTTTTACCTTGCTCCTTCAACTGCTGCGTATTTCTCTGTCTTCTCATTTTGCTTAACTTACTGTGTTTGGGGTCTCCTTTTCACAGGCTGCACCCATTGTTTTTGGTATCTGCCTCTAGTGGGTAAGGTTGGTTCAGTGGGTTGTGTAGGCTTCCTGTTGGAGGGGAATTGTGCCTGTGTTCTGGTGCATGAGGCTGGATCTTGTCTTTCTGGTGGGCAGGACCATGTCTGGTGGTGTGTTTTCGGGTGTCTGTGAAGCTACTGATTCTAGGCAGCCTCTCTGCTAATGGGTGGGGTTGTGTTCCTGTCTTGCTAGTTGTTTGCCATGGGGTATCCCGCACTAGAACTTGCTGGCCATTGGGTGGAGCTGGGTCTTAGCATTGAGACAGAGATCTCTGGGAGAGCTCTCGCTGATTGATATTACATGGGGCCGGGAGGTCTCTGGTGGTCCAATGTCCTGAACTTGGCTCTCTTGCCTCAGAGGCTCAGGTCTGACACCAGTCTGGAGCACCAAGACCCTCTCAGCCACACGGCTCAGAAGAAACAGGAGAATAAAAACGAAAGAAAGAAAGAAAAGAAAAAAAAGAAAAGAGAAGAAATGAAAAGAAAAAAAAAGAATAGGAAAGAAATAAAGTTATTAAAATAAAAAATTTTTTTTAATATTATTAAAATTAAAAAAATTTTAAAGTAATTAAAAAAAAAGAAGAGAGCAACCAAACCAATAAACAAATACACCAATGTTAACAAGCACTAAAAACTAATATAAACATAAAAATCAGAAACTGGTCAGTCGCATACAGCAAACCCCGTCTACAGTTGCTCCCAGTGTCCACTGGCTCAACTTTGGGATGATTCGTTGTCTATTCAGGTATTCCACAGATGCACGGTACATCAAGTGGATTGTGGAGGTTTAATCCGCTGCTCCTGAGGCTGCATGGAGAAGTTTCCCTTTCTCTTCTTTGTTAGCACACCTCCTGGTGTTCAGCTTTGGATTGGACTTGCCTCTGCATGTAGGTCACCCTCTGACGTCTGTTCTTTGCCCAGACAGGAGGGGGTTAAAGGAGCGGCTGATTAGGGGGTTCTGGCTCACTCAGGCTGGGCAGAGGGAGGGGTACGGAAATGCAGGGTGAGTCTCCGGAGGCAGAGGCCAGCGTGACGTTGCAACAGCCTGAGGCATGCCATGCATTCTCCCAGGGAAGTTGTCCCTGGATCATGGGATCCTGGCAGTGGCAGGCTGCACAGGCTCCTGGGAAGGGAGGTGTGGATAGTGACCTGTGCTTGCACACAGGATTCTTGGTGGCTGCAGGAGCAGCCTTAGCATTTCATGCCCGTCTCTGGTGTCTGTGATGATAGCCATGGCTCTCGCCTCTCTCTGAAGCTCATTTAGGCAGTGCTCTGAATCTCCTCTCCTTGTGCACCCTGAAACAATGGTCTCTTGTCTCTTAGGCAGGTCCAGACTCTTCCCGAACTCCCTCCCGGCTAGCTCTGGGGCACTAGCCTCCTTCAGGCTGTGTTCACGCCGCCAACAACAGTCCTCTCCCTGGGATCCGACCTCCAAAGCCCGAGCCTCAGCTCCCAGCCCCCACCCGCCCTGGCGGGTAGGCAGACAAGCCTCTCAGGCTGGTGAGTGCTGGGCGGCACCAATCCTCTCTGCGGGAATCTCTCAGCTTTGTCCTCTGCACCCCTGTTGCTGCGTTTTCTTCTGTGGCTCCCACGCTTCCCCCCCCACCTTACCCCCGTCTCCGCTAGTGAAGGGGCTTCCTAGTGTTTGGAAAGTTTTCCTCCTTCACAGCTCCCTCCCCGAGGTGTAGGCCCCATCCCTATGCTTTTGTCTCTGGTTTTTTCTTTTTTCTTTTACCCTACCCAGGTACGTGGGGAGCTTCTTGCCTTTTGGGAAGTCTGAGGTCTTCTGCCAGCGTTCAGTAGGTGTTCTGTAGGAGTTGTTCCACATGTAGATGTATTTTTGATGTATTTGTCGGGAGAAACGTGATCTCCACGTCTTACTCCTCTGTCATCTTGAAGGTCCTCTCCTCCCATATACTTTAGATTATCTCTAAATAATTTATAATACCTTAATACAATGTAAATGCTATGTAAATAGTTGCTGGAATTTGGCAAATTCAAGGTTTGCTTTTCTGGAATTTTCTGGAATTTTTTGGAATATCCTTGATCCACATTTGGTTGAATCCACATATGTGGAACCAGTGGATATGGAACCCACAGATAAGAGGCTGACTGTATATAGTATTTCTACCATACAGATACAACAGATGTAAATAACCTCGAGTATAGATAATAGTAAAAGGTAATGAAATAATTAGGTAATGATGAGTTTTAAGAATTTATTACTTTTGATTGTTTGGGATTAACCAAGATGGCGGAGTAGAAGGATGTGCTCTCACTCCCTCTTGCGAGAGCACCAGAATCACAACTGGCTGCTGGACAATCATTGACAGGATGACCCTGGATTTCACCAAGGAGGATACCCCACGTCCAAGGACAGAGGAGAAGCCACAGTGAGACGGTAGGAGGGGCGCAATCAGAGTAAAATCTAATCCCATAACTGCTGGGTGGGTGACTCACAGACTGGCGAACACTTATACCACAGAAGTCCACCCACTGGAGTGAAGGTTCTGAGCCCCACGTCAGGCTTCCCAACCTGGGGGTCCGGCAACGGGAGGAGGAATTCCTAGAGAATCTGACTTTGAAGCCTAGTGGGAATTGATTGCAGGACTTCGACAGGACTGGGGGAAACAGAGACCCCACTCTTGGAGGGGACACACAAAGTAGTGTGCGCATCGGGACCCAGGGGGAGGAGCAGTGACCCTGGGGGAGACTGAACCAGACCTACCTGCTGGTGTTGGGGGGTCTCCTGCAGAGGCGGGGGGTGGCTCTGTTTCACTGTGGGGACAAGGACTCTGGCAGCGGAGGTTCTGGGAAGTGCTCCTTGGCTTAAGCCCTCCCAGAGTCGGCCATTAACCCCACCAAAGAGGCCAGGTAGGCTCCAGTGTTGGGTTGCCTCAGGCAAAACAACCAACAGGGAGGGAACCCAGCCCCACCCATCAACAGTCAAGTGGATTAAAGTTTTACTGAGCTCTGACCGCCAAAGCAACAGTCAGCTCTACCCACCACCAGAGCCTCCCATCAAGCCTCTTAGATAGCCTCAACCATCAGAGGGCAGACAGCAGAAGCAAGAAAAACTACAATCCTGCAGCCTGTGGACCAAAAACCACAGTTACAGAAAGATAGACAAGATGAAAAGGCAGAGGGCTATGTACCAGATGAAGGAACAAGAAAAAACCCCAGAAAAACAACTAAATGAAGTGGAGATAGGCAACCTTCCAGAAAAAGAATTCAGAATAATGATAGTGAAGATGATCCAGGACCTCGGAATAAGAATGGAGGCAAAGATTGAGAAGATGCAAGAAATGATTAACAAAGACCTAGAAGAATTAAAGAACAAACAAACAGAGATGACCAATACAATAACTGAAATGAAAACTACACTAGAAGGAATCAATAGCAGAATAACTGAGGCAGAAGAACGGATAAGTGACCTGGAAGACAGAATGGTGGCATTCACTGCTGCGGAACAGACTAAAGAAAAAAGAATGAAAAGAAATGAAGACAGCCTAAGAGACCTCTGCGACAACATTAAACGCAACAACATTCACATTATAGGGGTCCCAGAAGGTGAAGAGAGAGAGAAAGGACCAGAGAAGATATTTGAAGAGATTATAGTTGAAAACTTCCCTAACATGGGAAAGGAAATAGCCACCCAAGTCCAGGAAGTGCAGAGAGTCCCATACAGGATAAACCCAAGAGGAACATGCCGAGACACATAGTAATCAAAGTGGCAAAAATTAAAGACAAAGAAAAATTATTGAAAGCAGCAAGGGAAAAACGACAAATAACATACAAGGGAACTCCCATAAGGTTAACAGCTGATTTCTCAGCAGAAAGTCTGCAAGCCAGAAGGGAGTGGCATGATATACTTAAAGTGATGAAAGGGAAGAACCTACAACCAAGATTACTCTACCCGGCAAGGATCTCATTTAGATTTGATGGAGAAATCAAAAGCTTTACAGACAAGCAAAAGCTAAGAGAATTCAGCACCACCAAACCAGCTTTACAACAAATGCTAAAGGAACTTCTCTAAGTGGGAAACACAAGAGAAGAAAAGGACCTACAAAAACAAACCCAAAACAATTAAGAAAATGGTCATAGGAACATACATATCGATAATTACCTTAAACGTGAATGGATTAAATGCCCCAACCAAAAGACATAGACTGGCAGAATGGATACAAAAACAAGACCCATATATATGCTGTCTACAAGAGACCCACTTTAGACCTAGGGACACATACAGACGGAAAGTGAGGGGATGGAAAAAGATATTCCATGCAAATGGAAATCAAAAGAAAGCTGGAGTAGCTATACTCATATCAGATAAAATAGACTTTAAAATAAAGAATGTTACAAGAGACAAGGAAGGACACTACATAATGATCCAGGGATCAATCCAAGAAGAAGATATAACAATTATAAATATATATGCACCCAACATAGGAGCACCTCAATACATAAGGCAACTGCTAACAGCTATAAAAGAGGAAATCGACAGTAACACAATAATAGTGGGGGACTTTAACACTTCACTTACACCAATGGACAGATCATCCAAAAAGAAAATAAATAAGGAAACAGAAGCTTTAAATGACACAATAGACCAGATAGATTTAATTGATATATATAGGACATTCCATCCAAAAACAGCAGATTACACGTTCTTCTCAAGTGCGCACGGAACATTCTCCAGGATAGATCACATCTTGGGTCACAAATCAAGCCTCAGTAAATTTAAGAAAATTGAAATCATATCAAGCATCTTTTCTGACCACAACGCTATGAGATTAGAAATGAATTACAGGGAAAAAAACGTAAAAAAGACAAACACATGGAGGCTAAACAATACGTTACTAAATAACCAAGAGATCACTGAAGAAATCAAAGAGGAAATAAAAAAATACCTAGAGACAAATGACAATGAAAACACGACGACCCAAAACCTATGGGATGCAGCAAAAGCAGTTCTAAGAGGGAAGTTTATAGCTATACAAGCCTACCTAAAGAAACAAGAAAAATCTCAAGTAAACAATCTAACCTTACACCTAAAGAAACTAGAGAAAGAAGAACAAACAAAACCCAAAGTTAGCAGAGGGAAAGAAATCATAAAGATCAGAGCAGAAATAA
The DNA here is from genome assembly GCF_028021215.1 of Eschrichtius robustus. NCBI lineage: Eukaryota > Metazoa > Chordata > Mammalia > Artiodactyla > Eschrichtiidae > Eschrichtius > Eschrichtius robustus. Next base: position 62,804,268 of record NC_090827.1, on the reverse strand, counting down.
ATGAAATAGAAACAAAGAAAACAATAGCAAAGATCAATAAAACTAAAAGTTGGTTCTTTGAGAAGATAAACAAAATTGATAAGCCATTAGCCAGACTCATCAAGAAAAAGAGGGAGAGGACTCAAATCAATAAAATCAGAAATGAAAAAGGAGAAGTTACAACAGACACCGCAGAAATACAAAGCATCCTAAGAGACTACTACAAGCAACTTTATGCCAATAAAATGGACAACCTGGAAGAAATGGACAAATTTTTAGAAAGGTATAACCTTCCAAGACTGAAACAGGAAGAAACAGAAAATATGAACAGACCAATCACAAGTAATGAAATTGAAACTGTGATTAAAAATCTTCCAACAAACAAAAGTCCAGGACCAGATGGCTTCACAGGTGAATTCTATCAAACATTTAGAAAAGAGCTAACACCTATCCTTCTCAAACTCTTCCAAAAAATTGCAGAGGAAGGAACACTCCCAAATTCATTCTATGAGGCCACCATCACCCTGATACCAAAACCAGACAAAGACACTACAAAAAAAGAAAATTACAGACCAATATCACTGATGAATATAGATGCAAAAATCCTCAACAAAATACTAGCAAACAGAATCCAACAACACATTAAAAGGATCATACACCACGATCAAGTGGGATTTATCCCAGGGATGCAAGGATTCTTCAATATACGCAAATCAATCAATGTGATACACCATATTAACAAACTGAAGAATAAAAACCATATGATCATCTCAATAGATGCAGAAAAAGCTTTTGACAAAATTCAACACCCATTTCTGATAAAAACTCTCCAGAAAGTGGGCGTAGAGGGAACCTACCTCAACATAATAAAGGCCATATATGACAAACCCACAGCAAACATCATTCTCAATGGTGAAAAACTGAAAGCATTTCCTCTAAGATCAGGAACGAGACAAGGATGTCCACTCTCACCACTATTATTCAACATAGTTCTGGAAGTCCTAGCCACGGCAATCAGAGAAGGAAAAGAAATAAAAGGAATACAAATTGGAAAAGAAGAAGTAAAACTTTCACTGTTTGCGGATGACATGATACTATACATAGAGAATCCTAAAACTGCCACCAGAAAACTGCTAGAGCTAATTAATGAATATGGTAAAGTTGCAGGATACAAAATTAATGCACAGAAATCTCTTGCATTCCTATACACTAATGATGAAAAATCTGAAAGAGAAATTATGGAAACACTCCCATTTACCACTGCAACAAAAAGAATAAAATACCTAGGAATAAACCTACCTAGGGAGACAAAAGACCTGTATGCAGAAAACTATAAGACACTGATGAAAGAAATTAAAGATGATACCAACAGATGGAGAGATATGCCATGTTCTTGGATTGGAAGAATCAACATTGTGAAAATGAGTATACTACCCAAAGCAATCTACAGATTCAATGCAATCCCTATCAAATTACCAATGGCATTTTTTATGGAGCCAGAACAAATCATCTTAAAATTTGTATGGAGACACAAAAGACCCCAAATAGCCAAAGCAGTCTTGAGGCAAAAAAATGGAGCTGGAGGAATCAGACTCCCTGACTTCAGACTATACTACAAAGCTACAGTAATCAAGACAATATGGTACTGGCACAAAAACAGAAACATAGATCAATGGAACAAGATAGAAAGCCCAGTGATTAACCCACGCACCTATGGTCAACTAATCTATGACAAAGGAGGCAAAGATATACAATGGAGAAAAGACAGTCTCTTCAATAAGTGGTGCTGGGAAAACTGGACAGCTACATGTAAAAGAATGAAATTAGAATACTCCCTAACACCATACACAAAAATAAACTCAAAATGGATTAGAGACCTAAATATAAGACTGGACACTATAAAACTCTTAGAGGAAAACATAGGAAGAACACTCTTTGACATAAATCACAGCAAGATCTTTTTTGATCCACCTCCTAGAGTAATGGAAATAAAAACAAAAATAAACAAATGGGACCTAATGAAACTTCAAAGCTTTTGCACAGCAAAGGAAACCATAAACAAGACGAAAAGACAACCCTCAGAATGCGAGAAAATATTTGCAAACGAATCAACAGACAAAGGATTAATCTCCAAAATATATAAACAGCTCATTCAGCTCAATATTAAAGAAACAAACACCCCAATCCAAAAATGGGCAGAAGACCTAAATAGACATTTCTCCAAAGAAGACATACAGACGGCCACGAAGCACATGAAAAGATGCTCAACATCACTAATTATTAGAGAAATGCAAACCAAAACTACAATGAGGTATCACCTCACTCCTGTTAGGATGGGCATCATCAGAAAATCTACAAACAACAAATGCTGGAGAGGGTGTGGAGAAAAAGGAACCCTCTTGCACTGTTGATGGGAATGTAAATTGATACAGCCACTATGGAGAACAATATGGAGGTTCCTTAAAAAACTAAAAATAGAATTACCATATGACCCAGCAATCCCACTACTGGGCATATACCCAGAGAAAACCGTAATTCAAAAAGACACATGCACCCGAATGTTCATTGCAGCACTATTTACAATAGCCAGGTCATGGAAGCAACCTAAATGCCCATCAGCAGACGAATGGATAAAGAAGTAGTGGTACATATATACAATGGAATATTACTCAGCCATAAAAAGGAACGAAACTGAGCCATTTGTTGAGAAGTGGATGGATCTAGAGACTGTCATACAGAGTGAAGTAAGTCAGAAAGAGAAAAACAAATATCGTATATTAATGCATGTATGTGGAACCTAGAAAAATGGTACAGGTGAGCCGGTTTGCAGGGCAGAAGTTGAGACACAGATGTAGAGAATGGACATATGGACACCAAGGGGGGAAAACTGCGGCGGGGTGGGGATGGTGGTGTGCTGAATTGGGCGATTGGGATTGACATGTATACACTGATGTGTATAAAATTGATGCCTAATAAGAACCTGCAGTATAAAAAAACAAACAAACAAAACAACTAATACTATACTTTCATTGGGTTATTTGTATGGAAATATGTTAATATAAATGTTTCAGACATTATATGAAATTTCTAAAAATCTTATATTTGTATTTGTATGGAAATATGTATGGAAATATGTTAATATAAATGTTTCAGACATTACATGAAATTTCTAAAAATCTTATATGTTCTGGTATAATGTTATAAGTAATAATCCTAGTTATTACTTTAAAATGTATATCCCAGAAATAACTAATTTTCTTGTCAACTGCATTATTATGAACTTTCATCAAATCTTTAACAGTGGTCATTTTTAAGTCTTTTGTCATTTACAGACAGTTCTGGGTGTACTCTGATGCTTTTGCAAATATGTTCCTATAAAAGGGTTTCATCTTCAAGAAATTCATGGAAAAGACTCTGACAAGTACAGGTTTCTGGTAACTGACTGTACTGCTGAACTGAATGAATAAGCATTTTCAGAACTTTAATGAAAAACTGATGAACTCATAAAAGTGCTAACGAAAGATCAAGAGGAAAAAAAAAATCAATTACATGGGACTGAGTGAACTGATGAGGATGAGTATAATTTTTGTGACTTTCTGTCTGAATTAAAAAAAAAAAAATCCCAGAAGGACTCAGAGGCAAAGAATATACAAATCAATTTTCACTGCAAAGTAAAGGAGCTGTTACAGTGGAGGATTGCTGGACTGAATGTCAATATTATGACATAGTATGAGTGTGTTTCATGTTTGGTAATTGCAATCATTGTTGCTTTTGTTATGGTCATCCATGTACAATGCTTGGTGTCAGTCTATTTACCTCTTGTAAAAATAAAATACAGAGTGTGTGTGTGAAAAAATAAAAAAAAATAAAAAAAATAAAAAATACAAATAAAAAAAGAAGTAAAAAAAAAAAGTTATTGTTAAATATAAACAAAAAGTGTTGGCACAATGGAGTATAAGGGGATAAGTTTATGAGGCTATGAAATTCCTTTTCTGGAAATATTCCTCCAAAATCATTATTTATATATTTTTAAAAATTGAATAATTACTTTTATGAAATTATGATTTCATATGATTGTTCCAAGATCCCTTACTGTTCACGTTTTTGTTTTTATGTGTGTGTGTGTGTGTGTGTGTGTGTGTGTGTGTAGACATGGACCAAGTGAATCGTAGTATTTTTCAATACTTATTACTAAACGTTATATATGTACTAAATATCCTACTAAGATTTTATTTCTATGAATTGAGCATTAAATTTCTTAGTCAAGCTTCCAACCATGATTATGCACAATGATCCAATTACACAGTTTATGCGTTAATTTATTAACATTAATTATTGTTAATGTAAAGCTAGAAAATGGGATCTTGAAAAAACTAAGTTAAATATAAAATCACAGAACCAATATTTCACCAGTAACATGAATCAGGTAATAAATAGCTCCCTTTGATCATTGTTTTTAAAGCCTCTTGAACCATGCTTTGATTAGTTCTACTTAATATTTAACATCTGGTTAGTCAATTTCAATCTGCAGAAAACACTGCTGGAAAAATTCTATGCCGACTAAATACATTTATAATACTACAAAAGCTGACATGTAATTGATTTTAGTTCTCATAAAAAGATTATGTTAACTTTCCTTAATCTATATATTTGTATTTTATGCCATCTAGTGACTTCACGCCAGAGATGTTAAATTTTTATTTCTTATCAATATTTTATGTAAAATTGATAGGATTATAGTTTAGTCTAAGTACCTCTTAGCAATTTTTCCCTTGAAAAGAAAATAACATCCTAAAAAATATGACTGCACAGCCACAGCACTAATACAGTGGAGGCTGGCTGGCTGTGGTACTTCTTCTAATCACTGAAAGGCATAGGGTAGTGAAACATTTTCTATTGGCTATCAGGCCCCAGAGAGATTTTTAGATTTAAAAAAAAAAAAGTAAAAGTTTTTATTTCCTACAGCTCTGGGTTTACTTTTTTTTTTTTAGGTATTGGCTAATTTAGGAAATAACGGATTTTCTCATCATTAAATAAAAGGTGCCAATGTTTGTAAAGTATTTGGTTATTAGTCATTTAATATCATTTCATATTATTGCATATTAAAATATATAAGTATACCAAATCTGTAATAACCATTTCCAAGTAGGCTATAAATTTTATAAGAAAAGAATTTTAGTTTTATCTTTATAACACTGTCTCAATTTCCCTGGTGGTTTAGTGGTTAAGATTTGGTGCTCTCAACTGACAGAGAAGTTAATTTTTTTAGATGGATAAAACTTACTTTTTCTATTTGATATCAAATACCCACTATGTTGAACTGGTGGGTTTTCTTTTAATTTTAGGATTTACATTCTTCTTTAGGAGTGTAATTACAAAGTGATATAAAAATTATGAAGACAATGTCCAGATTTCAACTCTTTCCCTCATCTCCTCTACATATGATCTACATTACAATTGTAACAAGTTAGAAAGGCAACACACTAAGGAAAGAAGAAATATTTAAAGCAAAACTAAGAGTAATAAAACTTTTCTTTCTAAAGAAAAAGTCACCAAAGATTTCAATCTCTGGCAGTAAGTAAGCTAAAGTAATTAGCTTCTGTAATTACAGTGGTTGGCTGTCCCAACTCTACCCAGGTTTATCAAGGGTTTGCAGTAAACCATGTCTTCTACATACTCTTGGGTACTCATAGTGCTTGGACAAATACTGAGCCCTTCTTGGTAAATAAATATTAATAAATAAAGATTGTACTTGATAAAAAAAATATTCATGGATAAAGTGCAATGAAAGCTTGTATATAGGGGTAATTCTTCTTTTAAATGCACATAGTAAGAGCTAATTTAAGGAAGGTTAACTTGTTGTCTAAATTCAGCATTTTCTTTCTTCTAATATAATTATATTATGTTATTAAAATAAAACTGGTTATGTTGCTGAAATAAAACTGCTTTTGTTGTTAAAAAAAAAAAAGAATTTATTACTTTTATTTTTAATTTGATTTATTTAATGGCACATTTATATGATTTAATTTTTAATATCAACAAGTTTGCAAAATTCTTAAAAATTTAATCCTCAGCTCTCACAATACAGTATGAGCCAGCTGCAGTATACCACTGTGTTTATCACATAAAGAAATATTTGAAGAAACAAAAAAAATTTAATGTTAATGTATTTAATCAGTATATATTTTGGAAATCTGCCCCATTACAAACATTGGAATTATAGAGAGTCAGCTCTATTGTTTGCTATAAATAAAGTCACTGTATCATGTGAGTCACAGATACTTATGCAAGAAACTATGCCATATAATGAAAACTGTTACAGTCCTGACATGTAAAGAGTGTTATGGGAATCCCCTGGAGAAAACAAGCTGCAGGAAACTCTGAGGAGTAAGGCTGGTTACACCTAGTTGGAGAAGAACATAAAGTAAAAGAAATAACATGAGCCAAAATTACATGAAAAAGATATGAAAGACCATGACAAGTGTAGTGAGGTGAGGCTGGGCTAGTGAAGAATCTGTGGATGAAGTAGATTTCAAGTAAAATAAGTTAGAGAAAAAATATTTTAAAGTTAATATAGGTTACTGAAAATATGAAATAAATTTCCAATTTTGAGGTATTAGGAAGGAAAGTGGTCTAAGGAAAAGTATAATAGACTAGCAAGGATATTTGAGAAGAGGAATAGGAAACTCACACAAAGGCAAAGCTTCACGGCCACTGCAATAAACAGCTAATTAATTAAACACAGAACCCCAACAGATGTTGGATTTTGAGGAGAATTGGTTTTGATTATTAAAGGAAAAATAAATTTGGGGAGTAAAAAGATTTTATTAGAAGCATGAAAATATACTAAAACCTTCCTCCTTGCTTTCTCAGTCTACTGTATCTTGGAGACCTTCCTATTGGAACAAATATGATATAGTATCTCTAAAACAGATTCTTATGCCTTATCGTGAACATAAAAAAAGTAAAACTAGCTATAAAAAATAAAAATGTTAAGAACAGGTGTCAAAAAGAAAGAAACAAAGAAAGAAATAAAGAAAAAAGGAAAGAAACAAAGAGGGAGAGAGGGAGGAAAAGAAGAAGGAGAAAAGAAAAGAAAATTCTGTTTTAAGAACAGACTACCTTAAAAGATTATCAAGAATTGCTGAGTATTCCAAAACCCGAAAGTAAGCTCAGATTTTGTAAGTGGAATCTCTCAGTTCCAGAATATAAGGTCTTCATGAAGAGGAGCAGATCTGAGTTCTGGAAGCATCTGTTTGAGTTCAGTCTGAGGTTCTAGGCAGTCTGCTGTCCCTTTACTTAATGCAGACTTACAAGTGGCCAACTCACAGTTGACATCTGTCAGGCGGGCCAAACTCATTCAAAACACTCTTTAGACATGATACATGCTCAAAGATGGGAACCAACTACTCATTTTAACTGTCTTGATTAGACACTATTTAACCATTTTGGTTGGCAACCTTCAACTCAATTCAGCTAAACAGAGTGCTCTGAAGTAAACATTTTGTTAAAACATGTCATCAGGATAATTCGTGTTTACTACTGACATATGCACTATTCTATGTCCTTCTCTCTCCAGGCTTTTTGGCTTCTTATAAATACCAAATTTACTCTTGGTTCAATGTCCTAATGGCAACCTAGGAACTTGGAAACATTAATGTAACTTCAAAAAACTACTCACTCCTATAAAGTAGCTTAGATCCACAGAAGATGGTACAATGTGCCTTCTGTATGATTTTTAGTGGCTGCATGAAGTTGTCTATGTGTTTAAGAGTGTGTTTCTGTACCAAGGAACATTTAAAAGGTGCAAAAGTTATAGTAGCTATAGTGTTCCAGCTAAGGAATCATGAGACCCAAAAAAATCATTAAAAACTAAGGCCCAAAGTGACCACAAAGTCAACATGACAGAGTAAGGACTAGAATCTGAATAGAGATTACTTTTAGCTTGGCCTTCAGAGATCAGGGAGTCATTACATGGGATATAGGACCTGTTTTCCTTTGGAGAGTAAGTTATACAGCCAAATTTTGCCCTAGATTTTCTAGTGATACTTGAAAAAGTTACTTTCATTTTCCTCCTAGCTTCACAACAATCTTTATTTATCATTATTCCAACTTTGTGTATTTTGGTGTTTGCAATTTTTTGAACAAGATTGAGAAGCCCTAAATTAATGACCAGCAGCTTACTTCTAGAATGTCTAAAGGCAAGAAATACCTAAACATGTTGAGGATCCTTCATCCATTGGATTACTTTCAAAGAGAAGATCAAGAAAAGTTATTACCGGCTAAATAGACATATTTCAGGAGGTCAGAAAGAGAGCTATTGTCAGATCCTGTCTGATGAAGCACCTTAAGAGGAGGATAGAACTAAGGTTAGGAGGAGCCAAGATACAACCTTCCTATAGTCCAAGTAGCCCTGGAAAGGAAGGTTCACCTTCAGGAAACCAGACAACAGGAAGGTCCAAACCAGGTGCAGATGACTTCTGGAGCCAATCCAGTTAATCCAAGTAAAGAGAAGGAGGTAACCCTTTTGTGTGCTAGACATTGAAAGAAACATGTTCCACAGGGCATGAGTGGTTAGAATGGAATCCCTGAATTAGATGAAGGAAGACAGATCTGGAAAGCCTTTTATTCTTAGAACCACCAAAATTTGTATTACATGTCAAAATTTCTTTCCTAGGCAGTAAGAGGACCTGGAACCCTAAAATCTGTGGTTCTGGATTCAGAACTTAGAAGTGACATCAAGGAAGCCTGAGAACAAAGGAAAGGTTTCCAATTTCTCATTCTTCCCCTCAACCCCCTACTATCCCTTCTAAATTCCTGTTCCCTCTTTTGATTTTGGTATAAGTATGGTACAAATCAAAATGACAGATTGTTCAAACAACCAAACAATAATAAGGTAATATGCTTTTAAAAAGTATCCAGGTTCTGAACCAAAGGATTCTAGGCTATGAAAAAAAGGAGGAAATAAAGTAATTGGATGATAGAATCTGGAGCAACTCCCCGAGCAAACTGGCTAGCTATCCCAGCTTTTATCATATTCCATTAAACTATGTGTCAGATGGTGTCCTAATGGCTTAAGGCTAACATCCTTGAGTGGACTATGAGTGACACCTGTATTAGCAAGCTTAATAGTACTTAACCCATTTTTTGCATCACGGACCTCTTTGAAAATATCATGAAAGCTTCTGACACTTAATCCACCATAATACACATATGCATTTACACGCAAAAATGTGCATACATTCTCCTTAAAGTTCGAAGATCGCAGCTCATGAAGTACTACAAGCAATATTAGTGCAAAAAATTCTTTAAAAACCCATGCAACCAACAAAGAAACAACTTAATTGAAACTGGAGTTAAACTATTAATAACATAAAGAAAAAGCCATCGAGTGGTACCCTAGTTTCCCTCCCAGCTGCTGGTGAGGAAAGGAAGTCACGGCAACACTTGCACTTGTGTCTCTCACTCAGCTCTTAGAAAAATGGTTTGATTTATTTATGCATAATTTCCTACAACATCTGATGATATGAAGGACGGAGTGCTGAGAGGAAGGACATGTTGCTATTTCATGATTAGAACCAACATAGGATCTACTGTCAGCTTGCACACAGCAACTGGGTCCCTGGTGAGGGGCCCCAATAACAGTCATAAATACAGTGCCAAAGGAGAGGGCTGAATCCCAAAATGGAGCGTGAGCTCTGTGCAGAACTCCGTTCTGCCTTGTAGGACATGAAAGGGTCAAGGAAAGGAAGAAAATCTTCTGCCTTTAGGTCACCTCTGCTGGCAAGTCCAAAAGTCCCCATTACCTGAGAAGGAAAGCCAGTTGGCCAGGTCACACTCCTCTGGACAGTGCCCTCACCGCCTCGTCCAACTTTTCCACTTGTGGCCTCATTTTGGTTTAATCTGGAACACAAGATCAAGAATATTTTTGACCAAATGATAAAATGTAAGTGGGCAGTTTGGTTTAAAAATGTCATTTCACATGAAGATTTTACAGTTGTCTTTGTGAGTGGAGGAGAATTTTCCCTCAAATGACATAGGGATTATAGAGAAGCGGGCAGGAGAGATTGAAAAAGCATACACGGGAGTGCTCATTATTTCTGGTCTTCTCTCTCAGGACAAACATCAGAATAGACAACTCGTGTGCTGTGGGTGAAATGACTCCTAGACTTGGGGAAGTATCAGTAATTTTGGTAGTTGTTTGTTTTTTTTTTTTCCTGAGAGAGAAAAAAGCATTTAAAATTACTTTTGATTGAATTCTTCTTTTAATTCAGAAAAAAATCCAGAAATGTTTACATTCTTCCCTAATATCTCTGCAATAGTAAAGCATATTTAAGTCTGGTGTATTTTTTTACTACAGTGTCAAGCCATATTAGCTCAATATTTAAATGTAAGAGCAGACATAGTGGGTCACATTTGCTCAGATTTACTCTAACCTATATTCAGTAAAAATGGAAATTCCCTAGATATGTTAGGAATTACAATATTGGAAGTAAATTAGGAGGAATGTTTGTATGTACAGTACAAATTATCTTTCACTGGCAAAGACCTTGACTAGTTTTCAAGTTGTGTAATTGTACTTTCCATAGGAATAGCATTTTATCCTTTTTTTCAAAGTGCTTTAGCATACACAATATCCTCGCGATAAACTTATAAGCAGGTTAGGTGGTTATTATCCTATTTTTTCTGTGGGTAAATGGAAACCTGGGGAAGATCTAAGACTTCTACTTGTTCAAGATTATTTACAGACAACAGCAAGACATTAGCTATCCTGACTTACTGACTATCCAAGTGCTCTCTCTCTCTCTCTCACTCTTGCTCTCTCCCTCACTTTCTCTCTCACTCTGCATCTCTCTTTCTGCTTCTTACCACATTATATCTGAATACTTCTTGAGACCTTTAAACATAGGACCAAAAAGACATTTGGTTTCTCCTCTCCATTCTCTGGCTTCTGTCATGAGAAGAGATTCTTCCTAATTTCGAGCTCTGTGTTCCCTGCCTCCAATGTGGAAAAAAAGATGACAGTTCTACTAGATCTGGCTGAGTATGTTATAGCAAGACTCATCGTAGCTACACTAAATCACAGGACTTTAATTAACACAGAAAAAATGAATGCCTTTGATTTCACTAAATATAAAATAATCACCAAGTTTATAAAAGAGATCAGAATTTACTATATTTACTGTTTTTTTTTAATAAACAAGGGAGTATCTCAGCCACCAACATCTTTCTCTTGAATCACTACTCCTGAACTGCTTTATATCATTTTTCTTCTACAATCCATTCTTCAGAGAGTGAAGATCCTTTAAAACTTAATTCATTTTGTGTCATTTCTTAACTTAAAACCAACCAGTGGTTTTCCATTACCTTTAGAGGAGTGTCCAACTTTTTAATAAAGCCCTTGAGATCCTAAATGATCAGGTCCCTGCATTGATTAGCTGTTGCAACAATAATGCTTTAAAAACAACCATGAGGGCTTCCCTGGTGGCGCAGTGGTTGAGAATCTGCCTGCCAATGCAGGGGACACGGGTTCGAGCCCTGGTCTGGGAAGATCCCACATGCCACGGAGCAACTGGGCCCGTGAGCCACAATTACTGACCCTGCGCATCTGGAGCCTGTGCTCCGCAACAAGAGAGGCCGCGATAGTGAGAGGCCCACGCACCGCGATGAAGACTGGCCCCCGCTTGCCACAACTAGAGAAAGGCCTCGCACAGAAACGAAGACCCAACACAGCCATAAATAAATAAAATAAATAAAAATAATAAAATAAAAGCCTCTGTTTCAAAAAACAAAAAACAAAAAACATGAAACTCAAGAATTTTAATCATTTATTCTCATAGATCTGTTAGGTGGCTGAGTAGACCTCACAGCCATTCCTGGGCAGAACTGCTTCAGGCTGCAATAGTTTAGAAGGTTCCACATGCCTCTCTCATCCTTCTCCTGGGACCAGTGAATGAGCTGTGGCAGAAACAGACATGTGCCAGGCCTCTTAAATCCTCTGGTCAGAACTGGCATCCTGTCATCTCTGCTCACTTGCCATTAGCCAAAGAACATCATGTAGGATGATCCCAAGGTCAAACAGCAGGAGATACATTTTAACCTTGATGAGACAATAACAGGTAAAGAATTAGGGCCAATCATTTGTATACCACATACTTAAAACTTCATCTTCTAATACTTTATCCTGTTTCAACTCCTTTCCAGACTGGGATTTTTTGATGCTCCTCAAGTGTATAGGTTCATCCCAAACTCAGGGCACCAGCCCTTACTGTTCTCTCTCCCTGGCATAGGTTTCTCCCAGACATTCCATGAGAGAATGGGTTCATTCTCTCATTGTGTCTAGATACCTCTTAAATGTCAACTCCTTTGGAAGTCCTTCCCTGATTGCCATATCTAAAATAGCTACCACGCCTACCACACGTATACATACTCCCATTATTTTCCATTCTGTTATCTTGCTTTAATTTTCTTTAGAGGAGTTATCCTAAGCATTATAAAAAGTTGTGTGTATTTATCCGTCTCCATCATTCTATTGCAAGTTCCTTGAGGGATCTCTTTTGTCTATCTTGTTCACCATTATTTTTCCAGCACCTAGGATTGTGTCTGGTACATAAGAAATTGTCTACAAGTATTAGTTGCATGGGCAAATGAAAACCATTCCTATTAGAGTTGGAAGAGGGCCGTTCAAAAGTAAGCCTATTCATCACTGGATCTGATCCTCAAGACGAGGGATCAGAAGTTCCTTCATAGATGTTTCTTTTCCAGAAAGGTGCAGATATAGTCCAGACCCAAGAAGAATTCTATTTCCCATGGATCCCTTGTTATATATTTGGCCACAGAATGAGAGAACGTGCATTTTTAATTAAGGACCCATAAATGCGTATGCCACAGAGCAACATCAAGATATTCTGCTAAATGGATACAGCAAGCAGAAAAGCTCTCTCAGCCTTGCCAAGAAAGATGGCCCTTCACCTGACTGCTAATTCTCCAGGCAGGCTAGCACTATCTTATATTTCTTTTTAGCTGACAGAATCAAAAGAAAGAAACAAGATGTGAATTTTACCTGGACCCAGCAAATGTCTCAAACAGCAGAGTTCAGGGAATGACGCCAGCTCGAGTGAGGCATTTTTGGACTCTAGGAAACTATGTGGGCCTTCATGTCTCCAGTTCACACTAATAGGCCTCGCAAGACTGTGTTTGGCTTCAAGGAGGAAATTAATGAAGTTCAGATGAACCTGTGCAGTTTTAGCTTTAAAATGTTTCCTTAAAATTCTACAGGGAGCTTAGTTTTTATGAAATTTTCAGAAAGGGTAGCCAGGCTTTTGTTTGAAAACATAGTGAGATGCCTGCTTTAATAATAATGGTAATGGCCATAGTAATAGTAAGAGCAATGGCAAGGCAAAAAGATATGAAACTACAGGCTCCACCAGGTTCATTTGGATATTTATTTACAAAGTTTAAAGGCTGCTAAAACAAAATAATGATCAGCTCTCTTGGAATGTGCTGCATATTCTCTGGGGGATTTTTTTTTTCCCTTGAGGATGGAAAGGAGGGGAAGGCAGATTGATGCTGAAACTTTCCATCACTTCTTTCTTCTTCTGATTCAGCACAGTTTTTACAATAGCCCAAGTTCCAAAAAAATACTCATGCCAGTGTATTCTTCAAGGACAAAGAATGTCCTGCTCTGTCTTCATGATCACACTTCCATGTGGGTAGGACCCAGCAGAACACGAACATGCCAAAGCATTGGTGGAAAGAAATTGCCCTTTCCTTCCTTCCCTACCTCTGGTTCTTCTGAAACATATTTCACCCAATGGGAGGGACAGGTATGCCATAGGGCAATGAACATATATACCTTTGAAGACTTTCTGAATTTTTGGTTTTAAGCAGAACTTGAATATTTAGGGCTGTGTACGTATAGTAGGACTTCTTTGTTTGGATGTGGGGCTAATTTGGGGGTTAGGACAAAAAAGAATAAATACCAGAATCTCAGGAAAATTCTTGGGCTCTGAACCACTCTCACAAAATAATGTTGTGCTGAGTTATATGTAAATGAGTCAGAATTTAGAAATCAAGAGGGAAAATGTTCTGAATATGTTGTGTTTGGGGTTCTACAAACTCCAAAATATTTTTTAAGTATTTTGGAAAAAAATACTTTGCGGATGTGTTTCCTAAATCCAATACCTGGCCATAGTGTTCTTATTTCTGAGGGTTATCAGGAAGAGGAAAAAGTGAACTCTGTTTTTCAGATTGTGGGTGGCCTGTAATGAAAGAACAAAACACTAACACTAGCATGGACAAAAAATAATCTTAATAATCCAAGGAGTTAAATTAGTTGTCTGAATCACAAAAAACGAAGCAATATAAATTTGTCCCTTTACGTCCACAAAATCAGCTATTTGAAAGAAGTGGCTCACTCATACTTGAATTCCCAGCATTCAGCACCTTCATGGAAAGAATGAATAGAATATTGAATGAATTAATGAACAGATGAATGAATCAGTGAATGAAGACTGAAAGAGACATTATTCAAAATACTTTTGTATAAAGCATGTATTCTGCTTCATAATTATACATTATATGTTCAGCGGGTAACATCTCAGGGTATGTGCAGGATTTTCTTACATAAAAGAAACAAAACTCATAAGTTATCATCAGAAATTAGGTTTAGACCATGTGCAGTAAAAAAGGCCTCAGGCTAGACTTCCCTGGTGGTCCAGGGGTTAAGATTCTGGGGGCTTCCACTGCAGGGGGCACAGGTTGGGGCACTAAGATTCCACATGCAACTAAGATCCCACATGCCATGAGGAGTGACAAAAAAAAAAAAAAGCCTCAGACTATAGGTTAGAAAGCCTGGGTTCTATATCCCTGCACTGGATTCCTGGATCCCTTCCTTTGTTATTTAAAGCCAAATTAAATTGTCAGGACCTTTTGTTTTGTTTTGTTTTTAATCTATACAAGAGTTAGAAGAGATCAATTGCCATGCAATGCATACATTCTTATTTTTTTTATCATCACCATTACTATCACATGAAGTTTAAACTTTAAGGTACTGATTATCTGTTCCTGATAATTTCCAACACTTAACCTTTGTACCAGCCAGTGCGCCTCCTTAATAGTCTACAGAATTGCCACATTCCTGAGTAAACACCCGGAAAGATCAATGATACATACTTGCAGCAAATTTTTGTTCTTCCACAAGTTCAAAATATTCCTGTCATTCAGAGCTCACTCCAAGTGCCCCAAACTCTCACATCTCCGTAAGACTGGGGCATGTAATTCAGTGCTGTATAACCCTACTCATTGCTTACTGTTATTTGTATCAGTCTTTTATCTACCAATTAAATTGTACATTTAATTTCTTCTCCTGAAGAAATTTCAGGCCAGAGTCTTTGCCTCTTATAGTTGTCTTGTACGTCTCACAGCACACAAGCACAAAGCAGGTACTTGATGAATTAAGAGACATGCAGTTAAACCAAGAATGACCAAAAGACAGGAAAGGAGCTACCAAAGGCTGATAGATTTCACACAACTTTGGAAAGTGGGAAGCAGGTGGAAGAACGGCAACTGATGTAGCATCTCAGAGAAAACCTTAGCTTAGAGTGCTTGTAGAGAGCACAGAATAAAGGAAGCAACATATCCTGCAGAACCTCAGACATAAAGCTAATGTTGGGAGTGGTAATGAAATGACGGGCTGACACCTTAGGATTAGTCAAAAGTCTACATATGGTCATCCCAAATCTATGTCCACACTACCATACCCCACCTCAGATGGCATAGACAGAAAGGTAGTAGTCAGAAATCTTATTCTTAGATAGAAGAATGAAGGCTTTTTCTCTGGAGAAAATGAAGAAACCCAGAGAACAGATGTCTGATGTTCTGACATTTTGTGAGTCCCTGGCTTTCTGTCTGATCACTAGCAAGCAAGGCTGCCAATTGAAAATGAAATCAGACACAGAGGTTGAAGTCAACTTTGTAATGGGCAATTGAAAATCATCATTTTTTAAAAAAATAAAACCACAATGTGAAAGACAAATAAGATAAATGAGGAAAAAATATCCTGGAAGAAAAAGAGAGAACTGAGGAGATAGGAGAATAACAGCAACAATAATATCCTCTAATCTGTAAGCCAAACAGATTAATTTTCATTACTGATGCCATTACAAAAATAAGCAATTAAAGGAAACAAAGAGCTCTTGGAAATTAAATACTTGAATACTTAAATTTAAAATCAGCAGAAAGTTTAGAAAGTAAAGAACATTTCTCAGAAAAATAGAAAAAAACAGCAAAGAGCTGACAAAATTTTTTAAATGCAAAAGACATAAGAGATCTAATATTTGACTGACAAGAGTTTCAGAAAAGAAAAAGGAAAAAAACAAAAACCAAATCAAATGAAAACAAAATAAAAACTTGCTGGAGCTAAAGAACTATAAAGCCCCACACTGAAAGGACAAACTGAATACCCAGAGAAATGATTTTTAAAGATACTGACAGAAAAGTACATCATTATGAAATTTTAGAATTCTGGAAGTAAAAAGAAGATCCTAAAACTTCCACAGAGTAGAAGGAACTACAAAAAATGAAAACCTGAATAACTTCAGAATTCTCATCTACCACCCTGGATGCAAGATGGCAATAGACAATTTCTTCAGCCTCTATGGAAAAACTGTAGCTTGATCTTTCAGTCTGGAGTTTTATCGTTCGTTACTTTTTTTTTTTTTTTAACATCGTTATTAGAGTATAATTGCTTTACAATGGTGTGTCAGTTTCTGCTTTATAACAAACTGAATCAGTTATACATATACATATGTCCCCATATCTCTTCCCTCTTGCATCTCCCTCCCTTCCACCCTCCCTATCCCACCCCTCTAGGTGGTCACAAAGTCTTTACTATTTTTTTAACAACATCCTGCTCCAAGTTTTCTTCGTCTCTTCCCTGGAACACCTATTAGTCAAACATTAGATACCTCAGTTTGTCTCTTACTTTTTTCTTATATTTTACAGCCCTTTGCTTGTTTCTATAGCCTAAAAAATCATCAATCATAATGTAGGTTAAAGACATTTTCAGACATGCAAGGATGCATATACTTACCTTCTGTGCACTCTTTCTAGAAAGCATTTAAGGTTATGGTAATTCTTACACCAAGGACTACAGTAAGAAGGAAAAGTCTTATGACCTAGGACACAGTGGATTCTCTTCAGGATCATACACAAAGGAACTCCTAGGACTGTGGTCATGGCCTACCGCCACTGGCCTAGAGTGCAACACAAGAATATTGGGCTCCATTTTTTTTCTATATAGCAAAATAGCTCTGATGAAACACTGTTGAGAAAAATAAACATTTTTATAAGAAAGTTCTCTAATAAGATGTAAAACGATTAGCAACTGTAACAAACAAAATTTTACCAGAAATAAAATGCAATCCAAGGTCAATACTTGACACTGCAGAAATCATTTATTTCTTCTTATTAATGCAAGTATTGTTAGTTGATTTACCTAAAATTGTGATTATTTTGCAAGGATGAGTGTAAAGCTGGAAGGTGGTGTAAGAGAGTAAATCCTCAATATCCCAACAGGAAGCAGAGAATACAACATGTATAGATATATTATTTAGCAATATGGAGGGAATTGCAAGAAAATAGTTTAAAATAGTTGTCTCTACAGAAATTGGACTAGGGGTGAGAAAGAGTAAAAAATCGAACAGTGTTTCCCTCTCATTTTAAGTCTTTTTGGGTTCTACTTTACTTGTCAATAGGTGTATCTTTAGTAAATATTTAAAATATATTTAAATAAACCTGTCATATTTATAGCTTTTATTGGAACATGCTGTGGTCTGAATGTTTGTGTCCCCCCAAAGTTCCTATGTTGGAATCCTTAAAAAAAAAAAAAAAAGAAATCCTAATCACCAAAGATAATGGTAAGAGGATGTGGAGCTATTGGGAAATGCCTATGTCATAAGAGTTATGTTATGATAATGGGATTAATTCCTTATAAAAGAGGCTCCAGAGAGCTCCCTATTCCCTTCCACCATGTGAAAACATAGCAAAAACACACCAGCTAGGAACCAGGAAGAGGGCCCTCACCAGAACGCGACCATGATCTTGCACCCGGATCTTGGACTTCTCAGCCTCCAGAACTGTGAGAAATAAATATCTGTTGTTTATAAGCTACCCAGTCTGTGTTATTTTGTTATAGCAACCCAAACGGACTACGACAGAGTATTAGCAAATTGCTATAGAAGAAGGAAAAAGTACAGAGAGTTTATAATGTTCACTTTGAGGAAGTAATCATTTTTAACCTCAGTCTTCTGCCTATAATGGCATTCAGTACAGCATGGATGAAAGAAAGCTAATAACTAAAAAATTAGAATTTCATAGAGTCACATTGCCTAGGCAGTGCTTCTGAGTGCTACTAGTGAAGTTTCTCTTCTGTGTGAATCAGGAAATTATTTGAATACGAGAGGGTCCAGACTTGATCTCCGGAAGGATAGTGACTGGCTTCTTAATCTCTTCATTCTTGAACATGGTGAGTTCTATGAACTCAATAAATATTTACTGAATTGAGTTAAATGTGAAGAAATATCCTTGCAATATTTTATTCTAGAATATAAAGCAAGCAGTAGCAATAATAGCAGAAAATCTCTGCCTTATTTTAATACCTGTCAATTTCCCCTCAATTTAATGTTATTTCTTTGAGCCCTAAGCGTTCTTAACTTGCCAATTAAATATCTATTGTAAATTTTGAATGCCTGTCCTTTTGAAGGAAGCAGAAACATACTATTAGATTTTGTTTTTAGCTTCATAGATTTATTTTTCTCTATGGCAACAAATTCCAAATTTTTATCCTAAAAAAAAAAACCTGTGTGTTTTTTATTAACTATGTATGTCCACACTGCAAACTTTAATGAGGTAAATCTCCAAAATGTGTTTGTGAAATATTGCCTAACATATTGATTCCTTTTCTGATAAAGAATCCATTAAAGAGTGTATTTAAATACCTCTAAAACACTTTGTTTATTTTACGTGTGGTTTAAATTCATTATTAAAAATTTATATAACAATGATAGATATTTTTGAAGTTTCACATAATCTTATTATCAAATAGATAACATTCTTAACTATTTTGCGGCCAGATATTTCTTTCTGTGTAATAAATATTTGAAATATGTATATCTGAATAGAATACATTAAAAATGTGCTTTTCACAAAAATGGTATTATCTTCTTTTGTAACCTTTATTCATGTGCAAAGCTATCACTAACATAATTCATTTTCATGCCAATACATAGATCTTCATCATCATTCCCAGAAGGTGGGTAGATTCTATTATATGGATATACATTATTATTCAGCCAATATCTTAACGTTGGAAACATATGTTGTCTCTAATTTATAACTAATGAAAACATATTAGAATAAGCCACCTTGTGCATACATCTTTGAGTATGTGTATTTTTATTTCTTTAGAGTACGTTGCCTAGAACTGAAATGTTGGGTCAAATTATCTGCACATTTTGAAGACTTGCCCTTGAGAAAACTGGTCTTAGCTTACATCCCACAAGTAATTACAAAAATGCCATTTCATCCACATAGTTTACAATACTGGATATCGTTATTCTTTTTAATCACTGTGGCTCTGTTGAGTAAAAATATGTAACTTGCACTTCTTTGATTATTATTGAGTTTGAACTTCATTTTTAGTGTTTATAGGGTTTCTTTTGTGAATTGTCTGTTCATGCTCATTGTTATATTATTATTAGGCTGTGAAAAGCTTTTCAAAAAATTCCAACTTTCTCATTATGAATATTGAACTTTATTTTTTAGTGTTTATAGGGTTTCTTTTGTGAATTGTCTGTTCATGCTCATTGTTATATTATTATTAGGCTGTGAAAAGCTTTTTAAAAAATTCCAACTTTCTCATCATGAATTTCAGTTTCTTACAATTCCGGATTTTAATCTAGGTTTTGGCAAGTTATCATGAACATTCATATGCAGAAGACTCACTAACGTCTTGCATTCACAAGACTTGCCAATGACAAACTGTTTCTTAGACTTGTAGTAATAGTACAAAACTATGCTGAAATGTTCTCATTTGTTTGCCATAGAAACAGAGGCAGGGAGACAGATCTATTGAAGATATTTATCATTAAGATTATGACTTAAATTTCTGTTTATGACAAAGCTCTTTTGAATGGCTTATAATTTAAAATAGATCACCTCAGCTGCCTTAAAAATTCATTTTCCCCAAATTTTTATTCAAGCACTTAACCATATTCTCCTCAAAGAAACCCTTAATTTTTTCATTTGTTTTAAACTACTCTCAAATAACAAGGACTAAACTTTGGTAGCACTATATGAAACATATAATGGTCTGTAATGGTCATTCTCCCTAGAAGTAACTTTCTTCTCTCCTCTCATCCTTCCCTCCTTCTTGTCATTGTATTTCTTCATTCATTTACCTAAATGATTTTAGTTCACTATGACCACAAGAAAAGGACATTGAATTTAAAACACAAGACAGCATTGTAGTGCATTGAATGGTGGCCCTCCAAAAGATGTGTCCTTTTTTTTTTATTCGGCTGTGCCATGTGGCATGTGGGATCTTAGTTCCCCGACCAGGGATAGAACCTGTGCCCCCTGCATTGGGAGCGCAGAGTCTTAACCCCTGGACCGCCAAGTAAGCCCCAAGATGTGTCCATTTTAAATCAAATCTCTGGAACTTGTAAATGTGACCTCATTTGGAAAAAGAGTTATTTACAGATGTAACTAAGTTAAGGATTTTGAGATGAGGAGATCATCCTGGATTATCTGGGCCCTAAATCCAATGAGAAATCTTGTTATAAGAGACACACAGAGGAGATACACACAGCCAGACAGGCAGCAGGCAATGTGACCATGGAGACAGAGATTGGAGTAATGCAACCAAGAAACACCAAGGAATAACAACAGCCACCAGAAGCTGAAAACGGCAAAGAATGGAATCACCACTGGGGTCCCTGGAGGGACTGTGGCCCTTGAGTTCAGACTTCTGGACTCCAAAACCAAGAGAGAATAAACTTCTGTTGTTTTAAGTGACCCAGTTTGTGGTCACTTGTTATGGCCAACACAGAAAACTAATACAAGCACTAAAACTGAAAAATCTCACAAATTAAGATGGAATCGTCCTAAATTCTGGAAAAATAAATAAATTCTTCTGTAATTTGTCAAATTCTAAGTAATGTGTATGGCAAATTCTCTCTAGGCAATGTGTAGTATCCAATGTAGTATTAAGAGTAAAATTAACCCTGTTTATCTTTGAGTTCTGCATATTTGAATTCAACCAACTGCTGATCAAAAAAAAAAAAAAAAAAAATCCAAAAAGTACCTAAAAGCAAAACTTGAATTTGCTGCATGCTGGCAACTATTTACATACCAGTTACATTGTATTTATAACTACTTATATATCATTTACATCGTATTAGTTATTATAAGTAATCTAGAGATGATTTAAAGTATACAAGAGTATCTGCATAGGTTACATGCAAATGCTATGCCATTTTATAAAAGAGACTTGAGGATCTGTGCATTTTGTTATCTACAGGGGGTCCTAGAACCAATCCCCTGCAGATACTGAGGGACAACTCTACAGACTCTGCCATCCAACTACCTAAATTCAAGCTCCAACTTCACTGGGTGATTTAGGAAAACTTTATAACCTTTCTGAGTCTTGGGTTTCCTCATCTACAAAAAGCAGGTAATAAGAGAGACAACACAAATAGATGGAAATATATACCATATTCTTGGATTGGAATAATCACTATTGTCAAAATGACTATGCTACACAAGACAATCTACAGATTCAATGCAACCCCCATCAAATTACCAATGGTATTTTTCACAGAACTAGACCAAAAAATAAATTTTTTAAAAAATTTTTATGGAAACATATAAGACCCCAAATAGCCAAAGCAATCTTGAGAAAGAAAAATGGAGCTGGAAGAATCAGTCTCCCTGACTTCAGACTATACTAAAAAAGCTACAGTAATCAAAAGAGTATGGTATTGGCACAAAAACAGTAATATAGATCAATGGACCAGGATAGAAAGCCCGGAAATAAACCTACACACCTATGGTCAATTAATCTATGACAAAGGAGGCAAGAGTATACAATGGAGAAGAGACAGTCTCTTCAATAATGGTGCTGGGAAAACTGGATACCAATGTAAAAGAATGAAATTAGAACATTCTTAACACCACACACAAAAACAAATTCAAAATGGATTAAAGACCTAAATGTAAGGCTGAATACTATAAAACTCCTAGAGGAAAACAAAGGCAGAACACTCTTTGACATAAATCACAGCAATATTTTTTGGATCCACCTCCTACAGTAATGGAAATAAAAACAAAGATAAGCTTTTGCACAGCAAAGGAAACCATAAACGAAACAAAAAGAAAACCTATAGAATGAAAAAAAATATTTGCAAATGATGTGACTGACAAGGGATTAATCTCCAAAATAAACAGTTCACATACAGCTTAATATCAAAAAAAAAAACAATCAAAAAATGGGCAGAAGATCTAAAAAGACATTTATCCAAAGAAGACACACAGATGGCCAAAAGGCACACGAAAAGATGCTCAACATTACTAATTATTAGAGAAATGCAAATCAAAACTACAATGGGTATCACTTCACACCAGTCAGAATGGCCATCATCAAAAAGTTTTACAAATAATAAATGCTGGAGTGGGTGCAGAGAAAAAGAAACCCTCCTACACTGTTGGTGGGAATGTAAATTGGTGCAACCACTATGGAGAACTGTATGGAAGTCCCTTAAAAAACTAAAAATAGAGCTACCATATGATCCTGCAATTCCACTCTTGCGCATATATCTGGAGAAAACCATAATGCGAAAAGATACATGCACCCCAATGTTCACAGCAGCCCTATTTACAATAGCCAAGAAATTGAAGCAACCTAAATGTCCACTGACAGATGAATAAAGAAGATGTGGTATATTTATACAATGGAATATTACTCAGCCATAAAAAAGAATGAAATAATGCCATTTGCAGCAACATGGATGGACTGAGAGATTATCATACCAAGTTCAGTAAGCCAGACAGAGAAAGACAAATAT
The DNA here is from genome assembly GCF_028021215.1 of Eschrichtius robustus. Lineage (NCBI taxonomy): Eukaryota > Metazoa > Chordata > Mammalia > Artiodactyla > Eschrichtiidae > Eschrichtius > Eschrichtius robustus. Next base: position 62,781,166 of record NC_090827.1, on the reverse strand, counting down.
CAATATGATATCGCTTACATGTGGAATCAAAAAAATATACACAAATGAACTTATTTACAAAACAGAGGTAGACCCACAGACACAGAAAACAAACTTATGGTTACCAAAGGGGAAAGGGAGGGAGGGATAAATTAGGAGTTTGGGATTAACACACTAATATATATAAAAATAGAGAACCAAAAAGGACCTACTGTAAAGCACAGGGAACTATAGTCAATATTTTGTAATAGCCTATAAGGGAAAACAATCTGAAAAAAATAGATATATTTGTATGTATAACTGAATCACTTTGCTGTACAACTGAAACTAACACAAATTGTAAATCAACTATACTTTAATAAAAAAAATTCTAATTAAAATTAAAAAAAGAGTACCTACTTCACAGAGATTGTTATAAAGATTAAATGAGTAAATATATTTTTAGATGATTTAAATCTTTCTAATAACCTGGCACATAGAAGTGATTAAGTAAATCTTATTTAAATAAGCATTTCATTTTTAATTGAGGTATAGTTGATTTACAATATTATATAAGTTTAGGTGTACAACATAGTGATTTACAATTTTTAAAGGCTATACCCCATTTATGGTTATTATAAAATATTGGCTATATTCCCTGTGCTGTACAATATATCCTTGCAGCTTATTTTATACATAATAGTTTGTACCTCTTAATGCCCTACTCCTATATTGCCCCTCCCCCCTTCCCTCTCCCCATTGCTAAGCATTAATTTGTTTTCTACATCTCTGAGTCTGTTTCTCTTTTGTTATATTCACTATATTTGTTACATTCACTAGTTTGTTATATTTTTTTTAGATTCTGCATACAAGTGTTATATGGTATTTGTCTTTCTCTCTCTGACTTTGTAATAAACATTATACTTGTGAACAGTTCCATATAATCTGTTTGAGTTTTGCTAGGCCTACTCTAACAAAGTACCACAAACTGGATGAATTAAATAACAGAAGTTTATTGTCTCACAGTTTTGGAGGCTAAAAGCCTGAAGTCAAAGGTGTCAGCAGTGTTGGAGTGTCAGCTCCATCTGACAGTTTTGAGGGACAGATCTTTCCCAGGTCTCTCTCCATGGTTTGTAGATATCTGTCTTTTCCCTTTGTCTCTTCATGTGATCTTCCCTCTATGTGTTTCTATCACTGTCTCCATATTCCCCCGCTTTTGTAAGAACACCAATCATATCAGATTAGGGCCACCCTAAAGACCTCATTTTAACTTGATCACCTCTGTAAAGGCTTTATCTCTAAATAAGTTCACATTCTGAGACACTGGGGGTTAGGATTCCAACATACCATTTTTTGTGGGGACACAGTCTTATTCCAGTATATATATTCCCTTCTTTGGCTTCCATTGTCTTATATCCTAACCAAAGCATAAAGTAATAACTTAATATTTTGAAATGAGGAAACTTGAACTGAAAAAAAGAATATATGTATCTGTGGGAAGAAGGTGAGGTAATTGTATGAAGGAGTGAGTGAAATTTAAGTCAGTGAAAATGGAGTTAAATAATTTTGTTATTAATATCATTTATAATTGCTTTTTCTTTAATAAGCAGAATGACAAAAGAGAAGGCTCCTGTCATCATTTTTTCCTTTAGCATTTATTCAAAAAATTTTTGTTCCTTTTTTAACATTATCCACAAGAATCAAATAGTTTTAGAAACATTAAGTAAAGTTTATTTCCCCTTCACTGAATCCTATAAGCATTCTAAAACAAAGCAGATATCTCATCTCTTTATTTCCACTTAATGTACAAAAAGCTATATTTCAATCTGAAAAAAATAGCCATTTCCAATTTGTATGGTGATTCATGAGGCATATAAAGAACCATTTCTGAGAAAGATGGTAAAATGCTCTTCTGTCAAACCCAGGTAGAAAAGTACATTTGTTCATTCCAATAAGAGTGGGAAAAAACAGTGTTACAATTATTCAAAGAAACATTTAGCAAAAATAATTCACTTATATAAGGGGTAAATTAGACATTCTAATAACTGTTTAGCGACACATTTTTCTTTAACCTCCCTCACCACCTTGACTTTCATAAATAGCTTATATTTATGATGTAACTGTTGAGACAAATAAGGAAATGTCCTGATCTCCATATAGCATTTCCTCAACTAACAAATGCCTCTACAATAATTCCAGCTGAAATAACCAAAATTCCACGCCTTATGACTGAATATCAATGTATAGTCTTTTAAATATTTATTGTTAAATTATGTTTGAGTACTTACTATAAGACTCCACGTAATTAAAGAGAGTACAAAGTTTTCCTTTTCAACAAGTGAATAAAATGCTTACTTCTTGAATGTTTGGTAGGATATCCAGCCTCAGTAGTTTATTTAGTAAATTAATATAGTACAGGAATTGGCATTCTTATTGAAGAATCAAGAAAGAACAAGAGAAAAACTCAAATGATCTGAGGTTCATGTGACTGGGCAGTAGACAGTGGCTTAATTAAAGCTGCCTTTCCCTAGCCTTCAGGGTCTTTAAGTAAAATGTCTACACAGTGGAGTCCCTCTCATTAGATATCTCTTCTGCTAAAAGCTACACTCAGTGGCCAACATCATAACAATTATTTGTTGAATTATAATGTGTTCTAAAATTTTTCAGGATTTATTAAATTCATTTTTATAAAAGAAGCATTGATCACCAGGAACAAACACAGGCTCAGCTCAAACAAGCAGTACTAAAATACCTTTACTTTTTTATTAGTCAATATATTTGTACAACAGGGAACTCAAAAATATAATACATCTCTATTTAAGAAGCATTTTGGACAAATGCCCTAATATAGAAAAAATGGGAAAATATGGATTGGATAATAGTATATTTGGTTGAACTGGCTAAACAACTGTATAAGTAGAGCGATGGCTGCTTAATCAGAATGAAGTCAGCTATGATGTGAAAAGGAGGGAGTCTTTGATGATAATCCACGGGATTCTTTTCTAAGCCTTGTTCTTGTTAGTTTTTCTTTATTAATGCTTCTGTGGGGTTAGAGATAACATGTAACTCAAACTTGAAGATAGCAAATAGTTTAGAAAGATAGTTAATAACTGGACAGTAGAATAAAAACTCAAGAATATATGTCAAGCTAAAATAATGGGACAAATAAAAATCAAATATAATTTAACACAAGTAAATGATAAAGCCTGTATTTTGCTTCAAGAAATCAATTTTACAAGTCCCAGATAGAAAATAACTACAGCCAAAAAAATCTTAAAGATTTATAGCTAAATAAGTTATTTTAGAACAAAGTACATACAATTCCTTGTAAATTGTAAAAGCCATGTACAAGTTTGTTGCTGTTATTGGATGAGTAAATAAATGAATACCATCTCAGACTGCATCAATAAAATAAGGGTGTGCAAAATTAAGTAAGTAACACTGGCATTTCACTTTGTTCTGATTAAGCCACATCTGGAGTATTAGGTGCAGTTCAAGCTACCATACTTCAGAGATATGCTGGCAACTGGAAAATATAGAGAGATGTGTGTATCTAGTGGTGTGTGTATTTGACATCATGTCATAAAAATAGTTGAATAAACTTCCAGTTTCTGATCCTGCATGTAAGGAGCTTGAGAGTTGTCACTCCATCCAAACAACAAATAAAAAGCTAAACAGACTGAAAAATCAACAACTCTTCTTAGATCTATAATTGAGGGGAGGGCCCAGGGCAAACCACTGCCCTCAAGATTGAAGAGACAAGCAGGAAAATACAAGGAGTCATGGCTTAATGGAGCAGACAACTCTTAAGAGTTAAAAACTCCAGAGAAACCCAGTCATATTGTGAGATTTACCTTCAGGATTTTGACCAGGTTCCCAAAGTAAATATCAGAGAAAAATCCCCTCTGGCTTCCAGCAAGTGTGGGGGGTGGAGGGGATGGAGAGCCAGGGGAAGGAACTACTTTGAAATGCATCAGAGCACTCTGTTCTTCTTCATAAGGCCTGACCTCAGTGGAAACTAGTTAACCAGAGCCTAACGTGTTGGGATGTTATCAGAGCCTAACTGTCCTGGAAAAGAGAAATGCCCAACTCTAGTCTGATCTATCCTTCTAAAACAGAGAAGGAAAATACTCAACTCCAGCCTACTCTAGTCATCCTGTCCCACCTAAGGAGGGGAGAAAAAAGCTTAGAAACACATGTAAAGTTTACAGTCTAGAGGCATAGGCTCACTAAAAGACTGAGATCTAATCATCATATGATAGAACACTTCCCCTCCCCACACAACTTACCACCACATTACTAAAATCCTATTTAGAGAAGTTCCTTTTATTTGGTACATCATAAATGGCTATCAAGAAAAAATAACAAGGCTTACCAAAAGGCAAAAGACACAATAAAAGTACATGGATGGAGAATATATGCCACAGAAACATTAACCAAAAGAAAGTAGGAGCAGCTGTGTTTATTTCAGACAGAGCAGACTTCAAAGTAAGGAAAGTTATCAGGGATAAAGAAAGGCATTACATAATAATAAATGGGTCAGTTCTCCAAGAAGATGTAACAATTCTTAACATGTATGTACCCAATAACAGAGCATCAAACTAGATGAGGTAAAGACTGATAGAGCTGCAAGGAGAAATAGATGACTTCACTCTCAGAGTTGAAACTTCAATACCCCTTCCTCAGAAATGGACAGATCCAGCAAGCAGAAAATCAGCACAAATATAGTTGAACTCAGTAACACCATCAATCAATTGTATATAATCAACATCAATAGACTACTTCATCCAAAAACAGTAGAATACACATTTTTCTCAAGCTCACATGGAACTTTCACCAAGATAGCCCAGATTATGGGCCATAAAACACACCTTAATTAGTTTAAAAGAATAAAAAATATATCATTTCTGCTCTCAAACCACAATGGAATTCAATTAGAAATAAATAACAGAAAGATAACTAGAAAATCCCAAAATACATGGAAATTAAACAACGCGCTTCTAAACAAAACAGGGACTAAAGAAGAAATCTCAAGATAAATTTTTAAATATTTTGAGCTAAATTAAAATGAGAACACAACTTGACAAAATTTGTGGGATGCAGTGAAACTAGTGCTAGGAGGGAAATTATAGAATTAAACGCATACATTAGAAAAGAAGAAATATCTAAAATCAATCATCCAAGTTTCCATTTTAGGAAACTATTAAAAAAAGCAAATAAAATCCAGGTAATCAGAAGAAACAAAATAACAATAATTTGAGCAAAAATCAATGAAATTGAAAACAGGAAAGCAATAGAGAAAATCAATGAAACCCAAATCTAATTTTTTGAAGGAATCAATAAAATCCATAAATCCTTAGCCAGGCTAATGAAGGAAAAAAGAGAGAGAACACAAATTACTAACATCAAAAATGAGAGAGAAACATCACTTCCATTTCACACAGAAATTAAAAGGATAATAAAGGAGTATTATGAACAGGTCTATGCCCACAAATTTGAAAACCTAGATAAAATGGACCAACTTATTTGAAGGACACAATCTGCCAAAATTCACCCAAGAAGAAATAAATGATATGAATAGGCCTAAGGCTATTAAAGAAAATGAATCAGTAATTCATAATCCTCCAAAACAGAAAGCAACAGGCCCAGAGGTGTTCACTGGTGAATTCTACCAAGTATTTAAGGAAGAAATGATACCAAGCCTCTCTAATCTGTTTCAGAAAATAGAAGAGAGGGAATACTTTCTAAATCATTCCATGAGGCCAGAATTACAATAACAAACCAGACAAAGACATTATAAGAAAACTAAAGACCAATATCTCTGATCAACAGATATGAAAATCCTCAACAAAATATTAGCAAATAAAATTCAAAAAAGTATAAAAATGGATTAAACACCATGACTCCAAATGGGATTTATCCCAGGGATGTAAGGCTAGTTCAACATCTGAAAATCAATTAATGCAATTCATCACAACAACAGGCTAAAAAAGACACTTTACATTATTATATCAATAGATGCAGAAAAAGCATTTGACAAAATCCAACACCCATTCATGACAAAAGCTCCCAGGAAACTAGGAAAGAGGGGAACTTGTTCAACTTGACAAAGGTTGCAAAAAACCCTACAGTGAACATCATACTTAATTGTGAGACGTTTGAAGCATTTCTACATATATCAGGTAGAATGCAAGGATGTTCTCTCTCACCACTCCTTTTCAACATCCTACTGGAAGTCCTTGCTGATGCAATAACGCAAGAAAAGGAAATTCAATGTATACAGATTGGAGGAGATTGGTTCAAGATGGCGGAGTAGAAGGACGTGCCCTCACTCCCTCTTGCAAGAGCAATGGAAGCACTGCTGAACAATCATCGACAGGAGGACACTGGAACTCACCAAAAAAGATACCCCACATCCAAAGACAAAGGAGAAGCCACAATGAGAAGGTAGGAGGGGCGCAATCACAGTAAAATCAAACCCCATAACTGCTGGGTGGGTGACTCACAAACTGGAGAACAATTATAACACAGAAGTCCACCCACTGGAGTGAAGGTTCTGAGCCCCACGTCAGGCTTCCCAACCTAGGGGTCCACCAATGGGAGGAGGAATTCCCGGAGAATCAGACTTTGAAGACTAGCGGGATTTGATTGCAGGACTTTGACAGGATTAGGGGAAACAGAGACTCCACTCTTGGAGGGCACACACAAAGTAGTGTGAGCATCAGGACCCAGGGGAAGGAGCAGTGACCCCATAGGAGACTGAACCAGACCTACCTGCTAGTGTTGGAGGGTCTCCTGCAGATGTGGGGGGTAGCTGTGTCTCACTGTGAGGACAAGGACACCGGCAGCAGAAGTTCTGGGAAGTACTCCCAGAGTCCGCCATTAGCCCCACCAAAGACCCTGGGTAGGCTTCAGTGTTGGGTTGCCTAAGGCCAAACAACCAACAGGGAGGGAACTCAGACCCACCCATCAGCAGGCATGTGGAATAAAGTTTTACTGAGCTTTGCCCACCAGAGCAACACCCAGCTCTACCCACCACCAGTCCCTCCCATCAGGAAACTTGCACAAGCCTCTTAGACAGCCTCATCCACCAGAAGGAAGACAGCAGAAGCAAGAAGAACTACAGTCCTGCAGCTTGTGGAACAAAAACCATATTCACAGAAAGACAGACAAGATGAAAAGGCAAAGGGCTATGTACCAGATGAAGAAACAAGATAAGACCCTGGAAAAACAACTGAATAACGTGGAGATAGACAACCTTCCAGAAAAAGAATTCAGAATAATGATAGTGAAGATGATCCAGGACCTCAGAAAAAGAATGGAGGCAAAGATCAAGAAGAGGCAAGAAATGTTTAATGAAGACCTAGAAGAATAAAAGAACAAACAAAAGATGAACAATAAAATAACTGAAATGAAAAATACACTAGAAGGAATCAATAGAAGAATAACTGAGGCAGAAGAATGGATAAGTGACCTGGAAGACGGAATGGTAGAAGTCATTGCTGCAGAACAGAATAAAGAAAAAAGAATGAAAAGAAATGAAGACAGCCTAAGAGACCTCTGAGACAATATTAAACACAACAACATTCGCATTATAGGGGTCCCAGAAGGAGAAGAGAGAGACAAAGGACCTGAGAAAATATTTGAAGAGATCATAGTCGAAAACTTCCCTAACATGCGAAAGGAAATAGCCACCCAGGTCCAGGAAGCGCAGAGAGTCCCATACAGGATAAACCCAAGGAGAAACATGCTGAGACACATAGTAATCAAATTGGCAAAAATTAAAGACAAAGAAAAATTATTGAAAGCAGCAAGGGAAAAACAACAAAAAACATAAAAGGGAACTCCCATAAGGTTAACAGCTGATTTCTCAGCAGAATTTCTACAAGCCAGAAGGAAGTGATATGACATATTTAAAGTGATGAAAGGGAAGAACCTACAACCAAGATTACTCTACCCAGCAAGGATCTCACTCAGATTCGATGGAGAAATAAAAAGTTTTACAGACAAGCAAAAGCTAAGAGAATTCAGCACCAACAAACCAGCTCTACAACAAATGCTAAAGGAACTTCTCTAAGTGGGAAACACAAGAGAAGAAAAGGACCTACAAAAACAAACCCAAAACAATTCAGAAAATGGTCATAGGAATATACATATCAATAATTACCTTAAACGTGAACTGATTAAATGCTCCAACCAAAAGACACAGGCTCGCTGAATGGATACAATACAAAGACCCATATATATGCTGTCTACAAGAGACCCACTTCAGACATAGGGACACAAACAGACTGAGGGAGGGGATGGAGAAGATATTCCATGCAAATGGGAATCAGAAGAAAGCTGGAGTAGCAATACTCATATCAGATAAAATAGACTTTAAAATAAAGAATGTTACAAGAGACAAGAAAAGACACTAGATAATGATCAAGGGGTCAATCCAAGAAGAAGATATAACAATTATAAACATATATGTATCCAACATAGGAGCACCTCAATACATAAGGCAACTGCTAACAGCTATAAAAGAGGAAATTGACAGTAACACAATAATAGTGGGGGACTTTAACACCTCACTTACACCAATGGACAGATCATCCAAACAGAAAATTAATAAGGAAACACAAGCTTTAAATGTCACAATAGACCAGATAGATTTCATTAATATTTACAGGACATTCCATCCCAAAACAGCAGATTACACTTCCTTCTCAAGTGCGCACAGAACGTTCTCCAGGATAGATCACATCTTGGGTCACAAATCAAGACTCAGTAAATTTAAGAAAACTGAAATCACATCAACCATCTTTTCTGACCACAATGCTATGAAATTAGAAATCAGTTACAGGGAAAAAAAATGTAAACAACACAAACACATTGAGGTTAAACAATACGTTACTAAATAACCAAGAGGTCCCTGAAGAAATCAGAGGAAATTAAAAAATACCTTGAGACAGATGACAATGAAAACACGATGATCCAAAACTTATGGGATGCAGGAAAAGCAGTTCTAAGAGGGAAGTTTATAGCAATACAAGCCTACCTAAAGAAACAACAAACATCTCAAATAAACAATCTAACCTTACACCTAAAGGAACTAGAGAAAGAAGAACAAACAAAATCCAAAGGTAGCAGAAGGAAAGAAATCATAAATATCAGAGCAAAACTAAATGCAATAGAAACAAAGAAAACAATAGCAAAGATCAATAAAACTAAAAGCTGGTTCTTTGAGAAGATAAACAAAATTGATAAACCATTAGCCAGACTCATCAAGAAAAAGAGGGAGAGGACTCAATAAAATTAGAAATGAAAAAGGAGAAGTTACAACAGACACCGCAGAAATACAAAGCATCCTAAGAGACTACTACAAGCAACTCTATGCCAATAAAATGGACAACCTGGAAGAAATGGACAAATTCTTAGAAAGGTATAACCTTCCAAGACTGAACCAGGACGAAATAGAAAATATGAACAGACCAATCACAAGTAATGAAATTGAAGCTGTGATAAAAAATCTTTCAATGAAAAAAAGTCCAGGACCAGATGGCCTCACAGGTGAATTCTATCAAACATTTAGAGAAGAGCTAACACCCATCCTTCTCAAACTCTTCCAAAAAATTGCAGAGGAAGGAACACTCCCAAACTCATTCTATGAGACCACCATCACCCTGATATCAAAACCAGACAAAGATAATCCAAAAAAGAAAATTACAGACCAATATCACTGATGAATATAGATTCAAATATCCTCAACAAAATACTAGCAAACAGAACCCAACAACACATTAAAAGGATCATACGTCATGATCAAGTGGGATTTATCCCAGGGATGCAAAGATTCTTCAATATATGTAAATCAATCAATGTGATCCACCATATTAATAAATTAGAAGAATAAGAACCATATGATCATCTCAATAGATGCAGAAAAAGCTTTCAACAAAATTCAACACCCATTTACGGTAAAAACTCGCCAGAAAGTTGGCATAGATGGAACCCACCTCAACATAATAAAGGCCATATACGACAAACCCATAGCAAACATCATTCTCAATGGTGAAAAACTGAAAGCATTTCCTCTAAGATCAGGAACAAGACAAGGATGTCCACTCACACCATTATTATTCAACATAGTTTTGGAAGTCCTAGCCACAGCAATCAGAAAAGGAAAAGAAATATAAGGAATACACATTGGAAAAGAAGAAGTAAAACTGTCACTATTTGCACATGACATGATACTATACACAGAGAATCCTAAAGATGCCACCAGAAAACTACTAGAGCTAATCAATGAATCTGGTAAAGTAGCAGGATACAAAATTAATGCACAGAAATCTCTTGCATTCCTATACACTAATGATGAAAAATCTGAAAGAGAAATTAAGGAAAACACTCCCATTTACCACTGCAACAAAAAGAATAGAACACCTAGGAATAAATCTACCTAAAGAGGTAAAAGACCTGTACTCAGAAAATTATAAGACACTGATGAAAGAAATTAAAGATAATACAAACAGATAGATATACCATGTTCTTGGATTGGAAGAATCAATATTGTGAAAATGACTATACTACCCAAAGCAATCTACAGATTCAATGCAATCCCTATCAAATTACCAATGGCATTTTTTACAGAACTAGAACAAAAAATCTTAAAATTTGTATGGAGACACAAAAGACCCCAAATAGCCAAAGCAGTCTTGAGGGAAAAAAAACGGAGCTGGAGGAATCAGACTCCCTGACTTCAGACTATACTACAAAGCTACAGTAATCATGACAATATGGTACTGCCACAAAAACAGAAATATAGATCAATGGAACAGGATAGAAAGCCCAGAGATAAACCCATGCACCTATGGTCAACTAATCTATGACAAAGGAGGCAAGGATATACAATGGAGAAAAAAACAGTCTCTTCAATAAGTGGAGCTGGGAAAACTGGACAGCTACATGTAAAAGAATGAAATTAGAACACTCCCTAACACCATACACAAAAATAAACTGAAAATGGATTAGAGACCTAAATGTAAGACTGGACACTATAAAACTTAGAGGGAAACATAAGCAGAACACTCTTTGACATAAATCACAGCAAGATCGTTTTTGATCCACCTCCTAGAGTAATGGAATTAAAAACAAAAATAAACAAATGGGACCTAATGAAACTTCAAAGCTTTTGCAAAGCAAACTACAAACAAGACAAACAGACAACCCTCAGAATGGGAGAAAATATTTGCAAACAAATCAACAGAGAAAGGATTAATCTCCAAAATATATAAACAGCTCATGCAGGTCAATATTAAAAAAACAAACAACCCAATCAAAAAATGGGCAGAAGACCTAAATAGACATTTCTCCAAAGAAGACATACAATTGGCCCAGAAGCACATGAAAAGCTGCTCAACATCACTAATTATTAGAGAAATGCAAATCAGAACTACAATGAGGTATCACCTCACACCAGTTAGGATGGGCATCATCAGAAAATCTACAAACAACAAATGCTGGAGAGGGTGTGGAGAAAAGGGAACCCTCTTGTACTGTTGGTGGGACTATAAACTGGTACAGCCACTATGGAGAACAGTATGGACGTTCCTTAAAAAACTAAAAATAGAATTACTGTATGACCCAGCAATCCCACTACTGGGCATATACCCAGAGAAAACCATAATTCAAAAAGATACATGCACCCCAATGTTCATTGCAGCACTATTTACAACAGCCAGCTCATGGAAGCAACCTAAATGCCCATCAACAGAAAAATGGATAAAGAAGTTGTGGTACATATATACAATGGAATATTACTCAGCCATAAAAAGGAACGAAATTGGGTCATTTGTAGAGACGTGGATGAATCTAGAGACTGTCATACAGAGTGATGTAAGTCAGAAAGAGAAAAACAAATATCGTATATTAACACATATATGTGGAACCTAGAAAAATGGTACAGATGAACTGGTTTACAGGGCAGAAATTGAGACACAGATGTAGAAAACAAACGTATGGACACCAAGGGGGGAAAGAGGCGGGGGCGGGGTGGTGGTGGTGTGATGAATTGGGAGATTGGGATTGACACGTATACACTAATATGCATAAAATGGATAACTAATAAGAACCTGCTGTATAAAAAATTAATAAAATAAAATTCATAAATAAATAAATTTACTGTGAAAAAAAAAAGTATACAGATTGGGAAGGGTGAAAGTAAAACTGTCTTTTTCCACATATGAAACGATTGTTTATGTAGAAGTCACAGATAATCAACAACAAAAACAAAAACGGAACTAATAAGCAATTATAGCAAAGATGCAGGATACAAAAATCTATTGCTTTCCTGTATATCAACAATGAAAAGTGGGATTAGATATTTAAAACACAATATTATATACATTAGCTTCCCAAAATACTCAGCTAAATCTAACAAGACACATACAAGATCTATATGAAGGAAACTCCAAAACTCTGAATGAAATCAAAGAACTAAATAAATGGATATGTATTCCATGTTTATAGATAAGAAGACAATATTTTGTCAGAGATGTAGAGCAACAGAAACTCTCACACATTGCTGGTGCAAATGCAAAATGATACAACAATTTTGGAAGACAAGTTTGGTGGTTTCTTACCAAAGCTAAACATAGTCTTACCATATGATCCAGGAATTGCACTCTTTGGTATGAACCCAAAGGAGCTGAAAACTTATGTCCACACAAAAACCTGCACATGGATGTTAATAGTAGCTTTATCCATAATTGCCAAAACTTGAAACAACCAAGATATCCTTCATTAGATGAATGGATGAATAAACTGTGGCTAATCCAGACAATGGAATATTATCCAGTGCTAAAAATAACTGAGCTATCAAGCCATGAAAGGACATGGAGAAACCTTAAATGCATATTACTAAGTGAAAAAAGCCAATGTAAGAACGTTACATACTGTAGGATTCCAATTACATGACATTCTGGAAAAAGCAAAACTATGGACAATAAAAATATCAGTGGTTTCCATGGGTGGGGAGAAGAGAGTTGGAAGGAGAGATGAATGAGCAAAGCACAGGGGATTTTTAGGGCAGTGAAAATTCTGTACATGATATTATAATGATGAATGTATGTCAGTATAATTTTTCCAAACCCAGTGAATGTACAACACCAAGAGTGAGCCCTATGTAAACTATGGATTTTGGGTGATTATAATATGTCAATATAGGTTCATCCCTGGTTTTAAAAAAAAAGTACCATTTGGTGAGTGATGTTGATAATGGGGGAGGATAAGTATATGTAGGGGTAGGGGCTACATGGGAAATCTTTGTACCCTCCTTTATTGTAAACCTAAAACTACTCTGAAAAATGAAGTCCTAAAAAAAAAAGAAATTAGACACACACAAAATAGTTGAAGGGCTTTGGAAGTTTTGCCCTGGAGAAGAAAAAATAATATTAACCTGTCTTTGTAAATTTAAGAGTTTTATGTAGATTAGGCAGTTGGCTTTTTTTGTGTGTGTGGACCTTGAGGAGAGAAATTACAAGTAGACTTCAATTAGATATAAAAAAATTGCTTTCTAAGTTTTAAATCTGTCAGCTACATGAGAGTAGTATCTATCTATGTCTTGTTCATCTTTGTATGATCAACGCCTACAAAATGCCTGGTATGTGGAAAATGCTCAGTGAATATTTATTGAATGAGTCAGTAAGTTCCTTGTCTCCAGGATCTAAAGGATATCTTATACGACCCCTGGCAGGGGTTGTGCATTGGGTTGATATGGGATAGAGCAATTGTTTTCACATTTTTTTTTTAATATAAATTTATTTATTTATTTTTGGCTGTGTTGGGTCTTCGTTTCTGTGCGAGGGCTTTCTCTAGTTGTGGCAAGCGGGGGCCACTCTTCATCGCGGTGCGCGGGCCTCTCACTATCGCGGCCTCTCTTGTTGCGGAGCACAGGCTCCAGACGCGCAGGCTCAGTAGTTGTGGCTCACGGGCCTAGTTGCTCCGCGGCACGTGGGATCTTCCCGGACCAGGGCTCGAACCCGCGTCCCCTGCATTAGCAGGCAGACCCTCAACCACTGCGCCACCAGGGAAGCCCTGTTTTCACATTTTTATGTTTTGTTTTCTTTTTAGTAGCTGAATCCTTTTTTTTGTAAGGATTCTTACCTAGAAATGCAACATATAAAGCAGACAAAATCAGAGAAGCTTTATTGAAATGGCTGAAAGAAGCCTAGATCTACAATTGCTAAACCTTCCACTTTGTCCCTGTAGCATCTCCAGGAAACAAAAATCTTTGTGAGTTTTAAAATTCTAAGATTCTAGGAACTCCAGATGCTAGTTCTGGAGTAATATAACCTTTCTTCATATGTAAACTGAAATGATATTAGCTTATGATTGATTTTGCTTTCATACCTAAAACTTCACTATGCAACTAAAATATTTAAAATATAATAAATGAGAGATATCAGATAAAAAGTAGAAAAGCAGAAGGGAACCAATGTTTAATGAGTGCTTACAAAATGTCAGACTTCGTACTAAGTTCATTATGTTTAATAATTATAAGATTTAAGTTCAGGAAAAATTAATTTGGAATGGGCTAACAGAGGAGACCTCATGGAGGAAGGGGAATTTGAGTTATACCTAGAAAAGCTTCAATAGGTAGGAAAAAAGAAAGAATGTTCCAAGGAAGAGGCTTAATTTTTTGTTTTTTAAAGAACAGGACTACAATAAAGTGACTCTGTGAAGAAATTCCACAAACTTCATGCCATTACATTATAAACATTTAGAACCATGCTATGAGTATCAAGAATAAAACTAAAAATGAATCTCCCATCGCCAGCAATGGGACAAATCAATACCATGCACTCCTGATATAGTCCATGAAGAACAACATATCTCTGCACTTCTTGACAAAAGTACACAACCTGAATCTAATCATGGGGAAATAGTGACAAACCCAAACTGAAAGATACTCTTCAACATAACTGACCTGCACACTTCACAAGTGTCAAAGACTGAGAAACTATTCCAGATGAAAAGATTCTAAAGGGACATGACACACAAATGAAACACCTGATCTTGGATTTTGTTTCGCTAAAAAGGATATTCTTGGGCCAATTGGCAAAATCTGAATAAAGGCTGTATAGTAGATGATTATGATATATCATTGTTATTTGTCATTTGTCTAATTTTGATAATGGCACTTGGGTTATGTAAGCAAGTGTTTTTAGAATATACAAACTGAACTATTTACGGATAAGGGGGCATCATGTCTCTGTCTTACCCTCAAATGGTTTAGTAGAAAATTTACACACACACACACACACACACACACAGAAAGAGAACTATAAAGCAAATGTAAATGTTAATATGTGGGGAAACTTGGTGAAGTATATATAGGGACTCTTTCTACTATTCTTGCAGCTTTTCTGTAGGTCTGAAATTATATCAAAATAAAAAAGTTAAAAGAAGAAAACAGGGAGAAAAATAAATAATGTAATATTTCTATTGGTAGAAGAAAGCAAAATTACTGAAACCACTTAATATACTACAGGAATGGTATAATTCACATCAAGAAAGAAAGTTCTTTGCTTAGGAAAATTATTTAGAGACCTCCTGGGTGTCAAATGTATAGCTTCTCATGGGAGAATGTGGAAGAAAATGGTATAACAGAGAGACAGCTGAATTATTCTGTATAATGAAGCAAAAGGAAATCTTGGTTACTTCAGACAAACTGGGGATGGGGCTCAAGAATAAAGAGAAGAGAAGAAACGTAAGTTAGCAATAGGGAAGGAAAAACACAAGAAGTTCTAAATTGGGACCTAAGGAAATAGCCAGCAAGAAATGTCTTGAGAGGGAAATAGTTGATGAAATTGTTGGATAGCAGTGCCTAATACTAAACTTTAAGTTATTTTTATACCATGCTGAACTGATTCTCCTCACTACCCCCAAATATTTAATAAAAGTCTGCTGTCTATACAGTCTTCATTTGAAGCACTTTGATTGAAATAGGAATGAGGGTCATTATCATATATGGGACAAAGCAGTCTGAGAAGACAGCAATATCAGGAAGAGAAATACAGAGAAGAGACTGAGAATTCACTGGATTTGCAAAATTACAGAAAAAGGTGACCATACAATATGAAACTTTCAAAATCCTTGGCTTGATGGGAAGGGAAGAATTCTGTTTCTCACAACATCCTCAAGAGGACAGGAGATTCAACCATTCTTTTTATTAAAGGGCAAGGTGACCCAAAAAGTTTAGAAAACTTGGGAATGTAAGACTGCACATACTTTTGTTACATCGGCAAAAACAGATATTAAATAACATGATCAATATAAAGCGATTTTTTTTCTACTAAAATGCAATCCCATAATTGCACTTCAAGGAATCTTTCTGTGGTAACCTGCCTCCAAGATGGCCTCCAGTGATTCTCATCTCCTGATGTTCATGTCTTCCCACATTAAATTGGGTGACTTAATGAATGAGATACTGAAAAAATTACGGAGCATGACTTCTGAGGTTACATCATAAAAACTGCCTTACTTTCTCTTAGGTCACCTGTCCTGACCAAGCCAACTTCCACATTGGCTTGAGGACACTCAAGCAGCCCATGGAAAGTCCCACTAAACGAAGAGCTAAGGCCTTCTGTCAACAGTCAAGATCAACTTGCCAGTGATGAGAGTGAGTCATTTGGAAGCAAATCCTCCAGCCCTACTCAAGCCGTCAGATTACTGCAGCTCCAGCTGACATCTTGACTGTAATCTTATTAGAAACCTTGAGCCAAAACCACCCAGCTAAGCTGCTCCCAAGTTCCTAACCACAAAAACTATGAGACAGTAAATATTTTCAACTCTTTTAATACACTAAATATTGGGATAATTTGTTATGCAGCCAAAGATAACTAATACACTCTCCTAAAGTAATAATCAGAAAGGTTATCTAACATTCATGTGCAAGTATGTTCAATACCCTGTTATTTATAATAGCAAAAATTGGAATAACCTGGGTCTAAATAGAAAGGATTTTTAATGAATTATTATACAGCAATATCATAATTAAAGCTAAAATTTACTAGATTTTTTTTTCTGTTCAGAGACTGTACTAGGAGGATATACTATGTAGACATTAACAATAATATTTTTGAAGAATATTAAACAGCACAGTCATAATATAATACTAAATGAAATAAACAGCATATGAAACTATATATATAGTATGATTACATATTTTATAAATAGATTGATTTACCTACAACATATATTTATAATTATATATGCTATATTTTTAGAAAATGGAAATCAAATACACACATATGCAAAAGAAAAACACTGGCACCCAATACAACAATTATCAGCAGTAGTTATCCTTGGTTGGGGTAGGAATGATTTTGGTATTTAAATTACTTTTTTATTTTTCTGTAGTTTTCCAAAATTTCCACAAAATGTATGCATTACTTTTATCATCTCATTTTTAAAAATAATAATAGAAAATTTGCCAGAGCACAAAACGTGGGTGTGAGATGGTGCCCACTCATAGAATTTGATTTCTGGGAAAGCCATCTAGTTCAACATCCTCATTTTACAGATGAAAGAATAGAGACACAGGAGAATTAGGCGATTCCCCTGAAGTTCACCTAGTTGGTAATGGCAAAACCTGAAGGCAAACTCAAGTTTCCTAGTTTCTGATCCAATGTTCTCTTTACTATGTTATGTTACTGCCAAGAAATCAAAGACAAAGTCACCACAGGACCTCAAAAAGAAAAGGGAAAACGAGAAAAATGGCCAAAATAAAAATAATGGTCAAACAACTCTGAGCAGTCATCACTGCAAAAAGAAAACCATATTCTCGGAAATTAGGCACCAACTTCCACTAAATAAGTTAATATTTAAGGACTTTTATAGAGCCACCACAACGGGTGACCTTAGTTAGGAAGGGAGTCAGTTTAGATCCAATAAGACTTTGACCTGAACTGATCCATAACTAACCTATTTATGAGAAAGTGAAAGGGCAAATGCTATTTCATCACCTGATGAATGGGAACTTCACTTACTGCTGCTGACTCAGCCATTCTTACCACATCAGAGCAACTTGTATCTACTTTCTCTCTCCACCTCGCGACTTATGCTGCCACGCAGAGCATTATAATGGTAGCTAGCCACAGCACAGATATTTATAAGTCCTTTGGAAAGATCTAAATGGAGAATGAAAGGGCCTCTTACATGATGGAAAAAATCAACAGCTGCCTCTTTTCTTACAGAAGAGGCCTAATTGGTTAGTAATTTGGGCCCTATTTGTGTTTGGGGAAAATAGAGTTTGGGAAAACTCACAGAAACTATAAAAACTCTGTGCAAACATTTAAAGGATTCTAAGTTTGTAGGTACTCTGTTGCTTCCAGCTGTAGTAAAATTATCCAGAAATAAGCAAACAAAAACACCTACATTTACTTTCATCTGTTTGTTGTCTCTTGCATGGTAAAATGTTTAATCGTCAGAAATAACAGAACCTTCACCTGAAAACTTTTCGGAGCACTGATATATCATCACGAGGAATTAATATTAAAACTTATATGTAGTTAAAGAATTTCCAAGGAATTCTCAATTTTTGGCCTATGATCAAGAGTGGGATATATGGTGTTTCTGAGGAAATATGAAGCAACATGTAATTACTTGAGAAACCTCAAAAGAATCCATCAGATCATCAGTAAGGAAGAACTACTGCTTGGCTATTGAATTCTAAACGTCAAGCAAGATTATAACTTTTGCTCTGGCGTTGAACAAAAACATAACTAATCTGCTTCTGCTCAAGAAGAGCATTTCTTCACCCAGGAGCCAACAAATGAAGAGTGTTGTTTCAAGTGAATAGGAATGTTTCCAGCAATTGTTGAGTAAAGGACATGAGTGATCCAAAGGGAAAAGAGAAATTTGATTGTCATATCACCTGCTTGGTGAGTTTCTACTAGTTAGGAAAAGAGACTGGGGAAATTCCCATACCATTAGGCAAGGATTTCATGGGTGGCATAACCCCACTGAATCTCAGCCTTTCTGGCCCCCAAGTTAATGCAAAAAAGGGAGATGACTTCATAGATCATTGAACATGACCAATTAGCACACAAGTGGGCCCTCTTTCAATAAATCTCTGTGTGTGCACACACTGTATATATAAGTAGGCATAAATTATTAAAACTCACTTTAAAAACTTATTATTTCTCTTGATTTTTTTTCAACCTGTGAAAATACATGTGTGTTTAAATAAGCAAAATACATATTTTCAAAATATGTTTATACTAGCTGGCATGCTCTGGCCAGCTGTGGAATTAAGTGACCGTACTTTTGCTTCAAGTATCTAAAGTACCTTCCAAGGGGGTGGATAAGCCTTAGACTGGGGAGTTGGA
This sequence comes from Eschrichtius robustus, assembly GCF_028021215.1. Classification (NCBI taxonomy): domain Eukaryota; kingdom Metazoa; phylum Chordata; class Mammalia; order Artiodactyla; family Eschrichtiidae; genus Eschrichtius; species Eschrichtius robustus. The sequence goes on along the minus strand of NC_090827.1, from coordinate 62,761,832 downwards.
GGATCTCAGATACTTGAGACTGCCTTTACAAATATACAGAAGAGTCAGCTGTGCCTCCAGGAACCAGAGATGAGGCCCACTCTGCTCTAGCCTGGAGCTCACATCAGAGCTCTCTTGGTTTGACAAGGCTCTGGTGTCCAGTATCAACCACGTATGAGCCAGTTTCCAAGATCCTACTTGGCTGAACAGGCACAACAGGCAGACAGACCTCAGATCATTCTGACCCATCTTGGCCCAACAAAGACTTGTTTGAAGTGTATGTGGTTGAGAAACCTCCTCTTGATGTCTTTTAAGGGAAGATTTTTATCTGTATGAGATAGTTGAGGTATGGTCTTGCCTTAAGGTAGAAAGGAAATCTTGAAAAAATCATCAAGTTTTGAGGTTTAGAACATTGCCAAGTCAATCTCCTCTTTGAATGACTCTGCTTGTTTTGTGGGTACTTTCTGAACCCACGATAAATTTACCACCCAGTTTCTTGGTTCTGTTTGGAGATTGTCTTTTTCCTTTACTACTATCCATAGTCCTAGATTCTAACCTTAAGCCCCCTGTATACAAATATCTTTTATATAAACCTGCACTGAGGAAATTCCCTAGCAGTCCAGTGGTTAGGTCTCAGTGCTTTCACTGTGGCGGGACGAGGGTTCAATCCCTGGTTGGGGAATTGGGGAACTAAGATCTTGTGGGCCCCGCAGCATGACTGAAAAAACAAAGAAAAACAACCAAAAATAAACAAACAAAAAACCCATAAAGCTGCAATGACTGTCTCCTCATCTGTCAATCACATCTCTGGGACATGCCACTGAGTCTCCATTACCGACGAATGCTGAGTTTTAAGTTGGTTTCCATTGGTTTCAATATCTTCCATCAGATTACTATGATTTGCCTACCTGAACTGCCTGACCTACTACTTTACTTAGGACAGGGTATCTTAAATTTTTTTATTGTAATTCAAGCGTGGGTTGGAGGATGATAAAAGCAGTCCTTCCAAACTCCAAAGATCTTCCTGAGGACAAAATAAGAAAATGTGTAAGTAATTAGATTATAAAACTATAATAATAATAGAAAGCTGAGATATTATATATAGTAATAAATATAATATTATGAAATATTATTAATATGCTGAAATATTATTATATCTGTCTGTACTGGCTGGGAAAAGCCAGCTTCTCATGTGGTCTGAACACCAGACTTTTCTTCACACTGTTCTAACTGGAATTTCTCCCTTTCTAAATCTGATTATATTCCAGCCAGCCTAGATCTACCAAACCTCATGTGTTCCAACATTTGGTACCTGTGTGGCCTTGGACAAGCAACTCGGGCAAGAAATATTTAATGAGGATATTCTAGGCTGGATATTAGAGTTTAGAGTGAGAAACTGATTTGCACAAGGTAATATCATAAATGGCAGACTAGAATAGAACTCACATCTTCTGTCTTAGAGACCAGCCACCGTCTGCTGACCTATCCTGCTTTCTCTAGGGTTACATCAAGGAATTCAAAGATTATTGCCAAACTCAACACAGTTCTACACTGCTGGTTTATTATGTCATATGTGTCCATAGTTTCCTCTTAGAATTTTTGTGGGGACAGCACAATTTTTTCCACCAATGAAAACCTCAGATATTAAGCTCTGTTAATAAGAAGCAAGTTTTTAAATATATTTCAATAATCATATTAAACATTAAAATATTATTTTAGTTCTATTTCATTTTTAAAACTTTTTATCTATTTAATTTTTTCTGATTATAAAATTAATGTCTGCCTCCTTTAATAATTACTTTTCTGCATTTCAGATTATTTTCTTATGATTAATATTTTTATATAATACTTGATACTTCCATAAATATGAATACCTGTCTCCACACTCTTAACAGCAGCAAACGCATCTGTTTTGCCCATGGTTTAACTATTTTATTTCCATACCCTCCACCCTCACTTCTACATAAGGAATCAGTTCTTATTTTTTTAGATCAATTGTCCAATTTTCTAACTAGATAAGATCTTTCATTTGTGTAATTAATTTTCTTCAGTTCAAGAAAGTTTTATTCTATTTTTTTAATTTTTGTATATTCTCAATTTGTTCTGCTTTTTTCTCTTTAAATAAATACCTATGACCTATAAGTTAGCTCTTTCTTCATTCTCCCTCGGATCTAAATGTCTCACTCTTGTGTTTAGCACAGTGTCACTGTTAACAAACATGTATTGGAGTCTGACAGATTTGAGTCTCAGTTCTGCTTTGTCACTTCCTGGCTGTTTTCCTGAGCACATTAGGTGACCTTGACAGGTCTCAGTTTCTTCCTCTGTAACATGTGTTTGGTGTCCAGTATGTACTCAAGGACAGGAGCCATCTTTGCTCTCTTTTCTCAGGATTCTTTAAGATTGCTTCTTAACTAAATAGACATTTCTCCAAAGAAGACATACAGATGGCCAACAGGCACAGGAAAAGATGCTCAACATTGATAACTATTAGAGAAATGCAAATCAAAACTACAGTGAGGTACCACCTCACAAGTCAGAATGGCCATCATTTAAAAAAATCTACAAATAACAAATGCTGAAGAGGTTGTGGAGAAAAGGGAACCCTCTTACACTGTTGGTGGGAATGTAAATTGTTGCAGACACTTTGGAAATCAGCATGGAGGTTCCTCAAAAAACTAAAAATAAAGTTGCCATATGATCTAGCAATCCCACTCCTGGGAATATATCTGGACAAAACTATTAATTCAAAAATATACATGCACCCCTATGCTCACTGCAGCACTATTTACAATAGCCAAGACACGGAAGCAACCCAAATGTCCATTGACAGATGAATGGATAAAGAAGATATGGTATATTTATACACAGGACTATTAATTAGCCATAAAAAAGAATGAAATAATGCCATTTACAGCAACATGGATGGGCCTAGAGATTATCACACTAAGTGAAGTAAGTCAGAAAGTGAAAGACAAATACCATATGATATCACTTATATGTGAAATCTAAAATATGACACAAATGAACTTATCTATGAAACAAACAGACTCACAGACATAGAGAACAGAATTGTGGTTGCCAAGGGGGAGGGGAGGGAGGGATGGATTGGGAGTTTGGGATTAGCAGATGCAAACAATTATATAAAGGATGGATAAACAACAAGGTTCTACTATACAGCACAGGGAACTATATTCAATATCCTGTGATATACCATAATAGAAAAGAATATGAAAAAGAATGTGTATATATATATATATATATATATGTGTGTGTGTGTATATATATATACACACACACATACATATACATGTGCATGTGTGTGTATATATATATATAACTGAAACACTTTGTTATATAGCAGAAATTAACACAATTTTGTAAATCAACTATACTTCAATAAAATGAATTTTAAAAAGAAAAAAAAGGAGTGCTTCTTGTTAGTCCTCTGTCTCACTGTTTCTGTTTTCTGAATGTGAATTTTGTTCTGTATATGCTGTTTACCACTTTAATTCTATGATTATTCAGTTGATTCCTTCACTCGTTTCTTACCTCCCTCGACCTGCATCCCAACTTATTGTTTTTTTCAATTAATCTTTTGCTTTCAAAGAGATGACGTCTTCTTGTTATTTCACTGGTGGTATAATGCAGAAACTTCTACAGGTTTCTTCTATTTCCTGTGGTATATATTTACCAAAAGTGTGCTTTTCCTCAGCTTTGTTCAGACACTGTAGCTCTCTTTTATATGGCAGAATACCTGCTTGTGTCCTCTGTTGCTTTCTTCCTGTCCCTTGATAAAATTTTTCATAGGTCCCATGACTTTTCTGCTTGCTTGTTGGTAATGGACAGTGCTACCCTCATTTTAAATAAAAAACACAGTCTTAATTCAGAAATTAGAGGTGTCCTGCCAGGAAGTCAATCAGAACTGGGTTTCTAGTATGCTTCAGGCTGGAAACTTGCAGTAGAAATAGAGTGAAATGGATGGCTTCCTCTCCATTTCTCTGTACTCAATCTCTACCCTGCCTGGCTTACTAACCATTTTTGGACACTTTTGGGTAAAATATGGAAAGAATGAAGTGTTTAGGGATGAAAGTCTTATTTGAACAGACATTCTCATAAGCTGCCCTCAGGCTCCCTGGGACCAAAATATACTTGAAGCTCTGTTTTGGGTGAGTGTGTCTGAGGGATCTTTGGCAATTTCTATCACTTAGGGACCCTCTCCTGCAGCTCTCTTGACCTGGTCAGATGTTGTCTCTATTTTGGGTGGTCACTTGCAACTCATTCTGCAGCCCTTAAGAATTCGGGGCTCACCTGGAACTTCTCTCTGCTGGACTCCTTCTCTCCTCCAGGTAGCCCCATTGGACAAGACCTAAGATCATTACCACCCTGGCTCTGTCTCCTGCCTGGCCCATATCTGCTCTATAGCAGGGACTACATGTTTCTTTGAACTAAAAAACTGGCCATAGGATACTTTAATTTTTCTCAGACTTGGGTCAGGCAGCAAACTGTGAATACCCATCACCAGTCCCCAGAAAGGGCTTGTAGCAGCTCCCCTTACCATGCCTGAGGGGAATAAAGCAGAGCTCCTTAATCCTTTCACCTCTTATGTGTGTTCGTGTATTGGGGTAAGGGAGCTATCATACAGTAACAGTTTCTTCTCCAAGAAAACATCTTCAAAAGTCATTTTCTGACCTCTTTGCAGATCTCTGATTTGGCTGAGGGGTCCAAGGGTCATTGAACTGGTGAGCAACAATTTCCTCTGTTGTATTAATCAAGCTTTTTAAAATTTTCTTTATGGTATGATGTTTTGACTTCTTAGGGGGCCTTACAGACATGGGGAGAAACCGCCCCTTCCAGGGCTAACAAATTCCTAAAGATGATAAACAACTTACTTGAAAGAACATCTTTTTTAGGAAAACTAACCAATTCAGGGCCTTATCGAACTCTCACACATCAAGCCAACATTTCCTGTGTCCTAAATAACCCCGGGTCAGATATCAGACAACTAGAGACTACAATATAGCTCAGAGCCCACTGACGTTCTGAGCTGATTACCCTGTCCCATTTTGCCTTTCCCACAGAAACCTCAATAAAGGTTCTGGCCTAGACTTTCTCCTTGCTCTGCTTCTGCTTCCTGGCCAAAACTTGATGGTTCTCCCATGGCCCAGTGTGGTATGTTCTGCCTTCTCCGGGGAAATGTAAGAAATACATTTTCTTTCAATGGAATCAGCCATTCTTGGTCATTCCTCGGTCATGCCTCTATAACTTAAATCCCAAGTATAATTTTAATGAAATTGTAATGCTGCATATGGAGATGTTTCATAGTCACTTTGATGTCTGATGTATATCAATCTTACCTAAATTGAAACTTCAATATTATCACCTTTTTATAAATTCATAATTAAGTTTTTCATAGAATGCAGAGCTGTCTAAAATCCTGCATATGCCCTCAAACTCCCCGGAGTGCGTTTGTTCATTGAAAAGCTGCTGAGTTGATACTATGTCTACCAGACAGTACACCAAGTGATAAGAATAGGAAAATCCCTGTCAGGAGTCTTCTCCAAGATGGCAGAGTAGGAAGACCCTGAATTCAGCTCTTCCCATGGGCACACCAAAATTATAACTACTTACAGAACAACTATCCACGAGAACAACCTGAAGACTAGCAGAAAAGATTTTCCGCAACCAAAGACATAAAGAAGATAGGTAGGAAGGGCAGAGATATGGTATATCCAGGACCCACACACCTGGGTCAGCAAACCACAAGCAAGAGGAATATCATAGCCAGAGAGGTTCTCCCCAAGGAGCGAGGGGTCTAAGTTCTACACTGGGCCCCCCAGCTTGAGGGTCCTGCACTGGAAAGATGAACCTCCAGAATGTCTGGCTTTGAAAACCAGCAGGGCTTATTTCAGGTGAGCTAGAGGACTGCAGGAAACAAAGACTCCATTCCTAAAAGACACACACAGAATATCACATGTTCCAAGCCCCAGCACACAGACAGTGGTTTGAAAGGAGCCTAGGTCAGACCCACTCACTGATGTTGGAGAGCCTCCTAGAGAGGTAGGAGGCAACTGGCTCTCCCTAGGAATGGGGTGCTGGCAGAGGCCATTTTGGGGAACTCATTCTATGACAATGACACAAGAGCTGACAAGTGCCATTTTTAAATCTTCCCTCTTCCTAGAATTGCCAGAAACTTGCCCTGCCCACAAGTGGGCCTGCAGTAGCCACACAGCCCTGTGAGCTGCACAGCCAATCTTATGAGGAACCAACCCCACTGACCAGCAAGTGCAGCCATGCACCATCAGGCCACATGGCCAACCATGCGGGAAGCCTACCCCACCCACCAGAGGGCCTGAAGCCACCACACAAGGCAGCACCCAACAGTGTGCCCACACTAGGTGGCCCCATGAGAACAGGGGGCACATGCAGCCCACATAAGGACTACTTCTAGAGCATATAGCTCTGATGATCAAGGGGAGTGTGCTGCTGGGCCCCCTATGACATCTCCTAATAAGGTCACTTCTCCAAGATTGGGAGACATAACCAACCTACCCAGTTTCTGATTATATATAGTATTAGGCAAATGAGAAGACAGAGGAATATGATCCAAACAAAGGAACAAGACAAAACCTCAGAAAAAGAACTAAACAAAGCAGAGATTAGCAATGTACCTGATAAAGAGTTCAAGGTAATGATCATAAAGATGCTCAATGAACTCTGGAGAATTATGGATAAACACAGTGAGAATTTCAACAGAGTTAGAAAATACAAAAGGAAACAAACAGAGCTAAAGACTACAATAACTGAAATAAAAAAATACACTAGAAGAAATCAACAGTAGATTAGATGATACAGAGGAACAAATTAGAGATCTGGAAAACAGAATACTGAAAATCACCCAAGCTGAACAGAAAGAAGAAAAAAGAATTCTAAAAAATGAGGATAGTTTAAGAAACATTTGAGATAAAAACAAGGGTATTAACATTCACATTATCAGGGTCCAGAAGGAGAATAGGGAGATAAAGTGGCAGAGAATTTATGTGAAGAAATTATAGCTGAAAATTTTCCTAACCTGGGGAAGGAAACAAACATCCAAATCCAGGAAGCACAGAAACTCCCATAAAAGACAAATGCAAAGAGGTCCACACAAAGACATATTATAATCAAAGTGGTAAAAAATTAAAGAGAGCAAGAGAAAAGAAACAAGTTATATACAAGGAAATTCCCAGAAGATTAGCAGCTGACTTATGAGTGGAAACTGTGCAGACCAAGAGGGAGTGGCAAAATATATTCAAAGTGATAAAAGAAAAAACCTACAACCAATAATACTTTACCCAGCAAAGCTATCATTCAGATTTGAAGGAGAGAGAAAGAGTTTTACAGAAAAGCAAAAGCTAAAAGAGTTTAGCACCACTAAAACAGCCTTATAAGAAATGTTAGGGAATTCCCTGACAGTCCATTGGTTAGGACTCAGCACTTTCACTGCCAGGGGCCTGGGTTAGATGCCTGGTCAAGGAACTAAGATCCCACAAGCCACATGGCGTGGCCAAAAGAAAAACAGAAATGTTAAAGGGACTTCCCTAAGCAAGAAAAGAAAGGTCACAACTAGAAATGAGAGATTTATGAAAGAAAAAAGTCTCACTGGTAAAGGCAAACACACAGGAAAGACACTAAATCAGACCCGGCTCTTTGGTGGGGCTAATGGTGGACTCTGGGTGGGCTCACACAAAGGAGCACTTCCCAGAACTTCTGTTGCCAGTGTCCTTGTCCCCATGGTGAGCCACAACCATCCCCCGCCACTGCAGTAGACCCTCCAAAACTAGCAGCCATGTGGCTGACAGGGTCTTGGTGCTCCAGCCGGCTGAGATGGGAGAGCCGAGTTCAGGACACTGGACCACGAGAGACTTCCCGGCCTCTCGTAATATCAGTCAGTGAGAGCTTTCCCAGAGATCTCCATCTCAACGCTAAAACCCACCTCCACTCAACGACCAACAAGCTCCAGTGCCGGACACCCTATACCAAAAAACTGGCAAGACTGGAACACAACACGACCCATTAGCAGAGAGGCTGCCTAAAATCATACTAAGTTCACAGACACTCTAAAACACACCACTGGATGTGATCCTGCCCACCAGAAAGACAAGATCAAGCCTCATCCATCAGAACACAGGCACAAGTCCCCTCCACCAGGAAGCCTACACAACCCAACGAACCAAACATAGCCACTGCGGGCAGACACCAAAAACAACAGGAACTACAAAGCTGCAGCCTGTGAAAAGGAGACCCCAAATACAGTAAGTTAATAAAAATGAGAAGGCAGAGAAGTACGCAGCAGATGAAGCAGCAAAGTAAAAACCCACCAGACCAAAAAAATGAAGAGGAAATAGGCAGTCTACCTGAAAAAGAATTCAGAGTATAATGATAGTAAAGATGATCCAAAATCTTGGAAATAGAATGGAGAAAATACAAGAAAGATTAAACAAGGATCTAGAAGAACTAAAGAGCAAACAAAAAATGATAAACAACACAGTAAATGAAATTAAAAATTATCTAGAAGGAATCAATAGCAGAAAAACTGAGCCAGAAGAACGGAAGACAAAATAGTAGAAATAACTACCACAGAGTAGAATAAAGAAACAAGAATGAAAAGTATTCAGAACACTCACAGAGACCAGTTGGACAACATTAAAGGCACCAACATTCGAATTATAGGGGTCCCAGAAGAAGAAGAGAAAAAGAAAGGGACTGAGAAAGTATTTGAAGAGATTAGAGTTGAAAACTTCCCTAATATGGAAAAGGAAATAGTCAATCAAGTCCAGGAAGCACAGAGAGTCCCATACAGGATAAATACAAGGAGAAATATGCCAAGACACATATTAATCAAGCTATCAAAAATTAAATACAAAGAAAAAAATATTAAAAGCAGCAAGGGAAAGCAACAAATAAATTACAAGGGAATCCCCAAAAGGTCAACAGTTGATCTTTCAGCAGGAACTCTGCAAGCCAGAAGGGAGTAGCAGGACATATTTAAAGTGATGAAAAGGAAAAACCTACAACCAAGATTACTCCACCCAGCAAGGATCTCATTCAGATTCGATGGAAAAATTAAAATCTTTACAGACAAGAAAAAGCCAAGAGAATTCAGCGACACCAAACGACCTTTACAACAAAAGCTAAAGGAACTTGTCTAGGCAGGAACTACAAGAAAAGAAAAAGACCTACAAAAGCAAACCCAGAACAATTAAGAAAATGGTAATAGGAACATATATATTGATAATTACCTTAAATGTAAATGGATTAAAGTCTCCACCTAGAAGACAAGACAGGTTGAATGGATACAAAAACAAGACCCGTATATATGCTGTCTATGAGAGACCCACTTCAGACCTAGGGACACATACAGACTGAAAGTGAGGGGATGGAAAAAGATATTCCATGCAAAAGGAAATCAAAAGAAAGCTGGAGTAGCAATTCTCATATGAGACAAAATACACTTTAAAATAAAGACTATTACAAGACACAAAGAAGGACACTACATACTGATCAAGGGGTCAATCCAAGTAGAAGATATAAGAATTGTAAATATTTATGCACCCAACATAGGAGCACCTCAATACATAAGGCAAATGCTAACAACCATAAAAGGGGAAATTGACAGTAACACAATCATAGTAGGGGACTTTAACACCCCACTTTCACCAATGGACAGATCATCCAAAATGAAAATATATAAGGAAACACAAGCTTTAAATGATACATTAAACAAGATGGACTTAATTGATATTTATAGGACATTCCATCCAAAAATAACAGAATACACTTTCTTCTCAAGTGTTCATGGAACATTCTCCAGGATAGATCATATCTTGGGTCACAAATCAAGCCTTGGTAAATTTAAGAAAATTGAGATTGTATCAAGTATCTTTTCTGACCACAACGCTATGAGACTAGATATCAATTACAAGGGAAAAAACCATGAAAAATACAAACATATGGAGGCTAAACAGTATGCAACTAAATAAACAAGAGATCACTGAAGAAATCAAAGAGGAATTCAAACACTACCTAGAAACAAATGACAATGAAAACACGATGACCCAAAACCTATGGGATGCAGCAAAAGCACTTCTAAGAGGGAAGTTTATAGCAATACGATCCTACCTCAAGAAATAAGAAAAATCTCAAATAAACAACCTAACTTTAAACCTAAAGCAATTAGAGAAAGAAGAACAAAAAACCCCCAAAGTTAGCAGAAGGAAAGAAATCACAAAGATCAGATCAAAAATAAAAGAAAAAGAAATGAAGGAAACAACAGAAAAGATCAGTAAAACTAAAAGCTGGTTCTTTGAGAAAATAAACAAAATTGATAAACCATTAGCCAGACTCATCAACAAAAAAAAGGAAAAGACTCAAATCAACAGAATTAGAAATGCAAAAGAAGTAACCACTGACACTGCAGAAATACAAAGGATCATGAGAGATTACTACAAGCAACTATATGCCGATAAAATGGACAACCTGGAAGAAATGGACAAATTCTTAGAAAAGAACAATCTTCCAAGACTGAACAAGAAGAAATAGAAAACATAAACAGACCAATCACAAGCACTGAAATTGAAACTGTGATTAAAAATCTTCCAACAATAGATAAAGAAGTTGTAGTACATATATACAATGGAATATTACTCAGCCATAAAAAGGAACGAAATTGATTCATTTGTTGAGACGTGGATGGATCTAGAGACTGTCATACAGAGTGAAGTAAGTCAGAAAGAGAAAAACAAATATCGTATATTAACGCATGTATGTGGAACCTAGAAAAATGGTACAGATGAGCCGGTTTGAAGGGCAGAAGTTGAGACACAGATGTAGAGAACAGACATATGGACACCAAGGGGGGAAAACTGCGGTGGGGTGGGGATGGTGGTGTGCTGAATTGGGCGATTGGGATTGACATGTATACACTGATGTGTATAAAATTGATGACTAATAAGAACCTGCAGTATAAAAAAACAAACAAAACAACTGATACTAAACTTTCATTGGGTTATTTGTATGGAAATATGTTAATATAAATGTTTCAGACATTACATGAAATTTCTAAAAATCTTATATGTTCTGGTATAATGTTATAAGTCATCATTCTAGTTATTACTTTAAAATGTATATCTCAGAAATAACTAATTTTCTTGTCAACTGCATTATTATGAACTTTCATCAAATCTTTAACAGTGGTCATTTTTAAGTCTTTTGTCATTTACAGACAGTTCTGGGTGTACTCTGATGCTTTTGCAAATATGTTCCTATAAAAGGGTTTCATCTTCAAGAAATTCATGGAAAAGACTCTGACAAGTACAGGTTTCTGGTAACTGACTGTACTGCTGAACTGAATGAATAAGCATTTTCAGAACTCCAATGAAAAACTGATGAACTCATAAAAGTGCTAACAAAAGATCAAGATGAAAAAAAAATTAATTACATGGGACTGAGTGAACTGATGAGGATGAGTATAATTTTTGTGACTTTCTGTTTGAATTAAGAAAAAAAAATCCCACAAGGACTCAGAGGCAAAGAATATACAAATCAATTTTCACTGCAAAGTAAAGGAGCTGTTACAGTGGAGGATTACTGGACTGAATGTCAATATTATGACATAGTATGAGTGTGTTTCATGTTTGGTAATTGCAATCGTTGTTGCTTTTGTTGTGGTCATCCATGTACAATGCTTGATGTCAGTCTATTTATCTCTTGTAAAAATAAAATACAGTGTGTGTGTGTGAAAAAAAAGAAATTAAAGATGATACAAACAAACAAAAAAAATCTTCCAACAAACAAAAGCCCAGGATCAGATGGCTTCACAGGTGAATTCTAACAAACATTTACAGGAGAGCTAACACCTATCCTCCTCAAAATCTTCCAAAATATAGCAAAGGGAGGAACACTCCCAAACTCATTCTACGAGACCACCATCAGCCTTATACCAAAACCAGGCAAAGATGTCGGAAAGAAAGAAAACTACAGGCCAATATCACTGATGAACATAGATGCAAAAATTCTCAACAAAATACTAGCAAACAGAATCCAACAGCACATTAAAACAATCATACACCATGATCAAGTGGGGTTTATCCCAGGAATGCAAGGATTCTTCAATATACACAAAGCAATCAATGTGATATACCGTACTAAAACATTGATGGATAAAAACCATATGATAATCTCAATAGAGGCAGAAAAAGCTTTTGACAAATTTCAACACCCATTTATGATAAAAACCCTCCAGAAAGTAGGCATAGAGGGAACTTTCCTCAACATAATAAAGGCCATATATGACAAACCCACAGCCAACATTGTTCTCAATGGTGTAACAATGAAACCGTTTCCACTAAGACCAGGAAAAAGACAAGGTTGTCCACTCTCACCACTATTATTGAACATAGTTTTGGAAGTTTTACCCACAGCAATCATAGAAGAAAAAGCAATAAAAGGAATCCAAACTGGAAAAGAAGAAGTTAAACTGTCACTGTTTGCATATGACATAATACTATATATAGAGAATCCTAAAGATGCTACCAGAAAACTACTAGAGCTAATCAATGAATCTGGTAAAGTAGCAGGATACAAATTAATGCACAGAAATATCTTGCATTCTTATACACTAATGATGAAAAATCTGAAAGAGAAATTAAGGAGACACTCCCATTTACTATTGCAATAAAAAGAATAAAATACCTAGGAATAAACCTACCTAAGGAGACAAAAGACCTGTATGCAGAACACTGTAAGATACTGAAGTAAGAAATTAAAGATGATACAAACAGCTGGAGAGATATACCATGTTCTTGGACTGGAAGAATCAACATTGTGAAAATGACTATACTACCCAAAGCAATCTACAGATTTAATGCAATCCCTATCAAACTACCAATGGCATTTTTCACAGAACTAGAACAAAAACTTTCACAATTTGTACTGCGAAAGACCCCGAGTAGCCAAAGCAATCTTGAGAAAGAAAAACAGAGCTCGTGGAATCAAGCTCCCAGACTTCAGACAATATTACAAAGCTACAGTAATCAAGGCAGTATGGTACTGGCAGAAAAACAGAAATATAGATCAATGGAACAGGATAGAAAGTCCAGAGATAAACCCACACACATATGGTCACCTTATCTTTGATAAAGGAAGCAAGAATATACAGTGGAGAAAAGACAGCCTCTTCAATAAGTGGTGCATGGAAAACTGGACAGCTACATGTAAAAGAATGACATTAGAACACTCCCTAACACCATACACAAAAATAAACTCAAAATGGATTGAAGACCTAAATGTAAGGCCAGACACTATCAAACGCTTAGATGAAAACATAGGCAGAACACTCTATGACATAAATCACAGCAAGCTCCTTTTAGACCCACCTCCTAAAGTAATCGAAATAAAAACAAAAAATAAACAAATGGGACCTAATGAAACTTAAAAGGTTTGGTACAGCAAAGGAAACCATATACAAGACAAAAAGACAACCTTCAGCTAGGGAGAAAATATTTGCAAATGAAGCAACTGACAAAGGATTAATCTCCAAAATATACAGGCAGCTTATGCAGCTCAATATCAAAAAAAACAAACAACCCAATCCAGAAATAGGCAGAATATCCAAATAGACATTTCTCCAAAGAAGATATACATATTGCCAACAAACACATGAAAGGATGCTCAACATCACTAATCATTAGAGAAATGCAAATCAAAACTACAATGAGGTATCACCTCACAATGGTCAGAAGAGCCATCATCAAAAAATCTACAAAAAACAAATGCTGGAGAGCGTGTGGAGAAAAAGGGAACCCTCTTGCACTGTTGGTGGGAATGTAAATTGATATAGATACTATGGAAAACAGTATGGAGGTTCCTTAAAAAACTAAAAATAGAACTACCATATGACCCAGCAATCCCAGTCCTGGGCATATACCCTGAGAAAACCATAATTCAAAATAACTCACGTACCACAATGTTCATTGCAGCACTATTTACAATAACCAGGACAAGGAAGCAACCCAAGTTTCCATTGACAGATGAATGGATACAGAATATGTGGCACATATATACAATGGAATATTACTCAGCCATAAAAAGAAACAAAACTGAACTATCTGTAGTGAGGTTGATGGACCTACAGTCTGTCGTACAGAGTGAAGTAAGTCAGAAAGCGAGAAACAAATACTGTATGCTAACATATATATATGGAATCTTAAAAAAAAAAATTGTTCTCCTGAACCTAGGGGCAGGACAGGAATAAAGACACAGACGTAGAGAATGGACTTGAGGGCACAGGGAGGGGGAAGTCTAAGCTGGGATGAAGTGAGAGAGTGGCATGGACATATACACACTACCAGATGTAAAATAGAGAGCTAGTGGGAAGCAGTTGCATAGCACAGGGAGATCAGCTTGGTGCTTTGTGACCACCTAGAGGGGTGGAATAAGGAGTGTGGGAGGGAGGTGCAAGAGGGAGGGGATATGGGGATATATATATATATACGTATAACTGAGTCACTTAGTTATACAGCAGAAACTAACGCAACATTGTAAAACAATTATATTCAAATAAAGATGTCAAAAAAACAAAAACATAAAACATGGGGGGGAAGGAAAAATACAGACTTTTTAGTATGAATTCAAACTTAAGAGATTATAAACTCAAAATAATCAGGTTGTTGTTATTTATAAACCTGATGGTAACCACAACCAAAACCTATAATAGACACAAGGACACAAAAATAAAGGAATCTAAGCACAATACTAAAGATAGTCATCAATTTACAAGGGAAGAGAGCAAAGTAAGAAGAAAGGAACTAGGCAGAAGAGGGGAGGCAGCACGTGGAAAGGAGGCTCTCTGGAGTGTGGAGTTCTGGAGTTGGGAGCTTGCGGGATCTTGGTTCCCAGGCTGGAGGGCATGCCCACGTTCGTGTGGTGGGAGCTCTGAGTCCAAACCACTGGACTAACACAGAGCCTCAGACCCCAGGGAATATTAATTGGAGTGAGGCCTCCCAGAGGTCCTAATCTCAGCACCAAGACCCGGCTCTATCCAACTGCCTGCAAACTCCAGTGCTGGAGGCCTCAGGCCAAACAACTAGTAAGAGAGGAATACAGCTTCACCAATCAAAAAAAAAAAAAAAAAAGAAATAACAAAAAAATGTTACAGACGAAGAAGCAAGGTAAAAACCTACAAGACCAAGAAAATGAAGACAAATAGGCAACTTATCTGAAAAAGAATTCAGAGTAATGATAGTAAAGATGATCCAAAATCTCAGAAACAGAATGAAGAAAATACAAGAAACATTTAACAAGGATCTAGGAGAACTAAAGAGCAAACAAACAGTGATGTCAACATAATAACTGAAATTAAAAATAGTCTAGAAGGAATCAATAGCAGAATAACTGAGGCAGAAGAACGTATAAGTGAGCTGGAAGATAAAAAGGTGGAAATAACTGTGAGGGAGCAGAATAAAGAAAAAAGAATGAAAAGAATTGAGGACAGTCTCAGAGACCTCTGGGACAACATTAAACACACCAACATTCGAATTATAGGGGCCCCAGAAGAAGAAGAGAAAAAGAAATGGTCTGAGAAAATATTTGAAGAGATTATAGTCAAAAACTTCCCTAACATGGGAAAGGAAATGGTCAATCAAGTCCAGGAAGCACAGAGAGTCCCATACAGGATAAACCCAAAGGAAAACATGCCGAGACCCATATTAATCAAACTATCAAAAATTAAATACAAAGAAAAAATATTAAAAGCAGCAAGGGAAAAACAACAAATAACAAAAGGGAATACTCATAAGGTTGCAGCAGAAACTCTGCAAGCCAGAAGGGAGTGGCAGGACATATTTAAAGTGATGAAAGGGAAAAACTTACAACCAAGATTACTCTACCCAGCAAGGATCTTATTCAGATTTGACAGAGAAATTAAAATCTTTACAGACAAGCAAAAGTTAAGGGAATTCAGCACCACAAAACCAGCTTTACAACAAATGCTAAAGGAACTTCTCTAGGCAAGAAACACAAGAGTAGGAAAAGACCTACAATAACAAACCCAAAACAATTAAGACAATGGTAATAGGAACATACATATCAATAATTACCTTAAATGTAAATGGGTTAAATGCTCCAATCAAAAGACATACACTGGCTGAATGGATACAAAAACAAGACCCATATATATGCTGTCTAAAAGACACCTACTTCAGAACTAGGGACACATACAGACTGAAAGTGAGGGGATGGAAAAAGATATTCCATGCGAATGGAAATCTAAAGAATCTGGAGTAGGAATTCTCATATCAGACAAAATACACTTTAAAATAAAGACTATTACAAGAGACAAAGAAGGACACTACATAACGATCAAGGGACCAATCCAAGAAGAAGATATAACAATTGTAAATATTTATGCACCCAACACAGGAGCACCTCAATACATAAGGCAAATGCTAACAGCCATAAAAGGGGAACTCGACAGTAATATAATAACAGTAGGGGAGTTTAACACTCCACTTTCACCACTGGACAGATCATCCAAAATGAAAATAAATAAGGAAACACAAACTTTAAATGACACATTAAAGAAGATGGACTTCATTGATATTTATAGGACATTCCATCCAAAAACAACAGAATACACTTTCTTCTCAAGTGCTCATGGAATTCTCCAAGATAGACCATATCTTCTTTCACAAATTAAGCCTTGGTAAATTTAAGAAAATTGAAATCGTATCAAGTATCTTTTCTGACCACAGCGTTATGAGACTAGATATCAATTACAGGAAAAAACACTGTAAAATATACAAACACATGGAGGTTAAACAATACACTACTAAAGAACCAAGAGATCACCAAAGAAATCAAAGAGGAAATCAAAAAATACCTAGAAACAAATGACAATGAAAACATGATGATGCGAAACCTATAGGATTTAGCAAAAGCAGTTCTAAGAGGGAAGTTTATAGCAGTACAATCCTACCTCAAGAAACAAAAAAAATCTCAAACAATCTAATCTTACACCTAAAGGAGCTAGAGAAAGAACAAACAAAACCCAAAGTTAGCAGAAGGAAAGAAATCATAAAGATCAGATCAGAAACAAATGAAAAAGAAATGAAGGAAATGACAGCAAAGATTAATAAAACTAAAAGTGGGTTCTTTGAGAAGATAAACAATATTGATAAACTATTAGCCAGACTCATCAAGAAAAAAAGGGAGAAGACTCAAATCAACAGAAATAGAAATGGAAAAGGAGAAGTAGCAACTGACACTGCAGAAATACAAAGGATTATGAGAGATTACTACAAGCAACTATATGCCAATAAAATGGACAACCTGGAAGAAATGGACATATTCTTAGAAAAGCACAACCTTCTGAGCCTGAACCAGGAAGAAACAGAAAATATAAACAGACCAATCACAAGCACTGAAATTGAAACCGTGATTAAAAATATTCCAACAAACAAAACCCCAGGACCAGATGGCTTCACAGGCAAATTTTGTCAAACATTTAGAGAAGAGCTAACACCTATCCTTCTCAAACTCTTGCAAAATATAGCAGAAGGAGGGACACTCCCAAACTCATTCTACGAGGCCATTATCACCCTGATACTGAAACCAGGCAAAGATGTCACAAAAAAAGAAAACTACAGGC
Source organism: Eschrichtius robustus (assembly GCF_028021215.1). NCBI lineage: Eukaryota > Metazoa > Chordata > Mammalia > Artiodactyla > Eschrichtiidae > Eschrichtius > Eschrichtius robustus. Next base: position 62,744,170 of record NC_090827.1, on the reverse strand, counting down.
CAATCTCTGATGAACATAGATGCAAAAATTCTCAACAAAATACTAGCAAACAGAATCCAACAGCACATTAAAAGGATCATACATCATGATCAAGTGGGGTTTCTCCCAGGAATGCAAGGATTCTTCAATATATGCAAAGCAATCAGTGTGGTACACCATATGAACAAACTGAAGGATAAAATCCATATGATCACCTCCATAGATGCAGAAAAAGCTTTTGACAAAATTCAACACCCATTTATAATAAAATCTCTCCAGAAAGTAGGCACAGAGTGAACCTACCTCAACATAATAAAGGCCATATATGACAAACCCACAGCCAACATCATTCTCAATGGTGAAAAACTGAAACCATTTCCTCTAAGATCAGGAAGAAGACAAGGTTGCCCACTCTCACCACTATTATTCAACATAGTTTTGTAAGTTTTAGCCACAACAATCAGAGAAAAAACAGAAATAAATGGAATCCAAATTGGAAAAGAAGTAAAACTGTCAGTTTGCAGATGACATGATACTATACATAGATAATCCTAATGATGCTACCAGAAAACTACTAGAGCTAATCATTGAATTTGGGAGAGTAGCAGGATACAAAATTAATGTACAGAAATCTCTTGCATTCCTATACACTAATGATGAAAAATCTGAAAGAGAAATTAAGGACACGGTCCCATTTACCCTTGCAACAAAAAGAATAAAATACCTAGGAATAAACCTACCTAAGGTGATAAAAGACCTGTATGCAGAAAACTATAAGACACTGATGAAAGAAATTAAACATGATACAAACAGATGGAGAGATATACCATGTTCTTGGACTGGAAGAATCAACATTGTGAAAATGACTATACTACCCAAAGTAATCTACAGATTCAGTGCAATCCCTATCAAACTACCAATGGCATTTTTCACAGGACTAGAACAAAAAATTTCACAATTTGTATGGAAACACAAACAACCCCAAATAGCCAAAGCAATCTTGAGAAAGAAATCTGGAGCTGGAGGAATCAGGCTCTCTGACTTCAGACTACACTACAAAGCTACAGTAATCAAGACAGTATGGTACTGGCACAAAAACAGAAATGTAGATCAATGGAACAGGATAGAAAGCCCGGAAATAAACCCATGCACATATGGTCGCCTTATCTTTGATAAAGGAGGCAAGAGTATACAATGGAGAAAAGACAGTCTCTTCAATAAGTGGTGCTGGGAAAACTGGCCAACTACATGTAAAAGAATGAAATTACAACACTTCCTAACACCATGCAGAAAAATAAACTCAGAATGGACCTAAATCTAAGGGCAGACACTATAAAACTCTTAGAGGAAAACATAGGCAGAACATGCTATGACATAAATCACAGCAAGATCCTTTTTGACCCACCTCCTAAAGAAATGGAAATAAAAACAAAAATAAACAAGTGGGACCTAATGACACTTAAAAGCTTTTGCACAACAAATGAAACCATAAACAAGACAAAATGACAACCCTCCGAATGGGAGAAAATATTTCCAAACAAAGCAACTTACAAAGGATTAATCTCCAAAATATACAAGCAACTCAATATCAACAAAACAAACAACCCAATCCAAAAATGGGCAGAAGACCTAAACAGACTTTTCTCCAAAGAAGATATACATATTGCCAATAAACACATGAAAAGGTACTCAACATCACTAATCATTAGAGAAATGCAAGTCTAAACTACAATGAGGTATCACGTCACACCAGTCAGAATGGCCATCATCAAAAAATCTACAAACAGGGCTTCCCTGGTGGCGCAGTGGTTGAGAATCTGCCTGCCGATGCAGGGGACACGGCTTCGAGCCCTGGTCTGGGAAGATCCCACATGCCGCGGAGCAACTACGCCCGTGAGCCACAATTACTGAGCCTGCGCGTCTGGAGCCTGTGCTCCGCAACGAGAGAGGCCGCGATAGTGAGAGGCCCGCGCACCGCGATGAAGAGTGGCCCCCACTTGCCACAACTAGAGAAAGCCCTCGCACAGAAACGAAGACCCAACACAGCCATACATAAATAAATAAATAAATAAATAAAAATTAAAAAAAAAAAATCTACAAACAATAAATGCTGGAGAGGGTGTGGAAATAAGGGAACCCTATTGCCCTGTTGGTGGGAATGTAAATTGATACCGCCACTATGGAGAACAGTATGGAAGTTCCTTAAAAACCTAAAAATAGAACTACCATACGACCCAGCAATCCCACTACTGGGCATATACCCTGAGAAAACCATAATTCATAAAGAGTCATGTACCACCATGTTCATTGCAGTCAGGACAACAGCCAGGACATGGAAGCACCCTAACTGTCCATCGACAGATGAATGGATAAAGAAGATGTGGCACATATATACAGTGGAATATTACTCAGCCATAAAAAGAAACGAAATTGAACTATTTGTAGTGAGGCGGATGGACCTAGAGTCTGTCATACAGAGTGAAGTAAGTCAGAAAGAGAAAAACAAATACCGTATGCTATCACATATATATGGAATCTGAAATAAAATGTTTTGATGATCCTAGGGGCAGGACAGGAATAAAGACTGCAGACATAGAGAATGGACTTGAGGAGACGGGGATGAGGAAGGGTAAGCTGGGACGAAGTGAGACAGTAGCATTGACATATATACACTACCAAATGTGAAATAAGATAGCTAATGGGAAGCAGCTGCATCTCACAGGGAGGTCAGTTAGGTGCCTTGTGACCACCTAGAAGGGTGGGATAGGGATAGGGGGAGGGAGACAGAAGAGGGAGGGCATATGGGGATATAAGTATGCATATAGCTGATTCACTTTGTTATACAGCAAAAACTAACACAACATTGTAAAGCAATTATACTCCAATAAAGATGTTATAAATAAAAAGATCAATACACCTCCCACCAAATACTTTAGCCTCCACGTTCCTAACTAAAGTTCAATGTTTATTTAAAATATTTTATTTTGATGTGAAATGTAAGTTCAATAAAATGCACAAATCAAAAAAAAAAGAAGAAAGGGACTAAAAGAACTACAAAACCCCAAAACAATTAACAAAATGGTAACAAGTACATACCTATCAATAATTACTTTGAATGTAAATGGACTAAATGCTACAATCAAAAAACAGAGTGGCTGAATCAATAAACAAATAAGACCCATATATGTGCTGCCTGTAAGAGACTCACTTCAGATCTAAAAACACACACAGACTGAAAAGTGAGGGGATGGAAAAAGATATTCCACGCAAATAGAAATGAAAAGAAAGCTGTGATAGCAATGCTAATATCAGACAAATAACTTTAAAACAAAGACTGTAATAATAGACAAAAAGGAACATTACATAATGATCAAGGGATCATTTCAAAAAGAAAGTATAACAATTATAAATATATATGCACCCAACATAGGAGCACCTAAATACATAAATCAAATATTAACAAACATAAACAGAGAAACTGACAATGACAGAATAATAATGGGGCTTCTAATACCTCACTTACATCAATGGACAGATTATCCAGACAGAAAATCAATAAGGAAACATTAACCTTAAATGACACATTAGACAGTATGGACTTAATAGATATATATATATATAGATATATAGATATATAGAGATATATATATATATAGATATAGATATAGAACATTCCATCCAAAAGTAGCATAATACACTATCTTTTCAAGTGCATGTGAAATATTCTCTAGGATAGATCACATGCTAGGCCACAAAACAAATCTCAATAAGTTTAAGAGCACTGAAATTATATCTAGCATTTTTCTGACCACAATGGCATGAGACCAAAATTAACTACAAGAAAAAACCTGCAAAAATCACAAACATGTAGAGAATAAACAATATGCTGCTAAACAACTAGTGGCTCATTGAAGGAATCAAAGAAGAAATAAATAAATACCTGGAGATAAATCAAAATAGAAACACAATGATCCAAAATATATGGGATGCAACAAAAGCAGTTGTAAGTGGGAAGTTTATAGCAATACAAGCCTACCTCAGGAAATAAGAAAAATCTCAAATAAACAATCTAACCTTACACCTAAAGGAACTATAAAAAGAACAAAGAAAACCCCAAGTTAGTAGAAGGAAGGACATCAAAAATCTCAGAGCAGAAATAAATAAAATAGAAACTAAAAAATCAATAGAAAAAAATCAATGAAACAAAGAGCTGGTTCTTTGAAAGGATAAACCAAGTTGATAAACCTTCAGCCAGACTCATTAAGAAAAAAAGAGAAAGAGTCCAAAAAATAAATTCAGAAATGAAAGAGAAGTTACAACCAACACACAGAAATACAAAGGATCCTAAGAGATGACTGTGAACAATCATGCATCAATAAACTGGAAAAACATAGAAGAAATGGACAAATTCCTAGAAACATCCAATCTTCCAAGATTGAATAAGGAAGAAATCAAAAATATAAACATACTGACTATGAGTAATAAAACTGAATCAGTAATTTTAAAAACTCCCAACAAACAAAAGTTCAGGGCCAGATGGCTTCACAGATGAATGCTAACAAGCATTTAAAGAAGAGCTAAAACCAATCTTTCTCAAACTATTCCAAAAAACTGAAGAGAAAGGAACTCTTCCAAACTCATTCTATGAGGCCAGCATCACTCTGATACCAAAGCCAGACAAAGACACCACACACACACACATACACACACACACACACAGATACAGCCAATATGATAAACATCAATGTAAAAATCCTTAATAAAATGTTAGCAAATGGAATTCTACAATACAATAAAAAGATTATATACCATGATCAGGTGGGATTTGTCCCAGGAATGCAAGAATGTCTCAATATCTGCAAATCAATAAATGTGATACACCACATTAACAAATTAAAAAATAAAAACCATAAGATTATATCAATAGATGCAGAAAAAGAATTTGACAAAATTTAACATCTAGTTATGATAAAAACTCTCAACAAAGTGGGTATAGAGGCCATAATATGACAAACCCACAGCCAACATCATATTCAATGGTGTAAAGCTGAAAGCATTTCCTCTAAGATCAGGTAGAGGACAAGGATGCCCACTCTTGCCACTTTTATTCAATATAGTATTGGAAGTCCTAGCCACAGAAGTCAGATAAGAAATAGGAATCCAAATTGGAAATGTAGAAGTAAACTGTCACTGTTTGCAGATGACATGATAATACATATAGAAAATCCTAAAGATAACACTAAAAATCTTACAGGACTAGTAAATGAACTCAGTAATGTTGCAGGATATAAAATTAATAAACAGAAATCTGTTGAACTTCTATACGTTAATAATGACATATCAGAAACAGTAATTAAGAAAACGGTCTCATTTACAATTGCATCAAAAAGAATTAAATACTTAGAAATAAGTCTGACAAAGGAGACAAAAGACTTGTACTCTGAAAACTATAAGACATTGATGAAAGTAATTGAAGACAATACAAACAAATGGAAAGATATAGCATACTCATGGATTGGAAGAATTAATATTGTCAAAATGACCATACTACCCAAGACAATACTCCAATTCATATGAAATCCCTATCAAAATACCAATGACATTTTTCACAGAACTAGAACAAATAATTCTAAAATTTATATAGAACCATAAAAGACCCAAAATAGCCAAATCAATTCTGAGAAAAAAGAACAAAGCTGGAGGTATCACGCTCCCTTATTTCAAACTATATTACAAAGCTACTGTAATCAAAACAGTATAGTACTGGCACCAAAAAAAAAAAAAAAAAAGACTCATAGATCAATGGAACAAAATAGAGAGCCCAGAAATAAGCCCACAGTTATGTGGTCAATTAACCTATGACAAAGGTGGCAATAATATACAATGGGGAAAAGAGACCCTCTTCAATAAGTGGTGTCGGGACACCATTGCAAACTGGAAAGCTGCATGCAAAGGAATCAACTGGAGTACTTTCTCACAACACATACAAAAATAAACTCAAAATGGATTAAAGACATAAATGTAAAACCTGAAACCATGAAACTTCTAGAGGAAAATATTGGCAGTATGCTATTTGACATTGGTCTTAGCAATATTTTTTGGATATGTCTCCTCAAGCAAGGGAAAAGCAAAAAAAAAAAACAAATGGGACTACATCAAACTTTGCACAGTGAAGGAAACCATCAACAAAATTAAAAGACAGCCTACTGAATGAAAGAAGATATTTGCAAAAAATATATCTGATAAGGGGTTAATATTCAAAATATACAAAGAACCCATATAACTCAGTATCAAAAACCCCAAATAACCAGGTCGAAAAAATGAGCACAGGACCTGAATAGATAAATTTTTTAAAGAAGACATACAGATGGCCAACAGATACATGAAAAGATGCTCAACATCACTAATCATCTGGGAAATGCAAATCAACACCCAATAAGATACCACCTTACACATGTTAGAATGGCAATCATCAAAAAGACAACAAATAACAAGCATTGGTGAGAATGTGAAGCAAAGTGACCCTCATGCACTGTTGGTGGGACTGTAAATTGGTGCAGACACTGTGCAAAACAGTATGGAGCGTCCACAGAAAATTAAAAATAAAACTACCATATGATTCACCAATTTCACTTCTGGCTATTTACCTGAAGAAAACAAAAACACTAATTTGAAAAGATATATGCACCCCAATGTTCACTGCAGTATAATTTACAATAGTCAAGATATGGAAGCAACCTAAGGGCAACCTAAATGCTCATTGTTAGATGAATAAATAAAGAAGATGTGCTGTGTGTGCATATATATATATATATATGGTATTATATGTAATAATAAGATATAATATAACAAATTATATAAACATATAATATAATATATAGTATATATAAGAACAGCCATAAAAACATGAAATCTTGCCATTTGCAACAACATGGATGGCTCTAGACAGCATTATGCTTAATGAAATAAATCAGACAGAAAAAACACATACCATATAATCCACTTAGATGTATAATCTAAAAAACAAAACAAACAAAACCAGACGCATAGATACAGAGAACAAATGGGTGATTGCCAGAGTGTAGGAGGGTGGAAGTTGAGCGAAATAGGTGAAAGGGATTAAGAGGTATAAATTTCTAGTTTGTAGAAAGCCAGGGGCTGTAATATACAGCATTAAGGAATATAGTCAATAATACTGTAACAATTTTGTACCGGGACAGATGGTAACTAGACTTATGATGATTTTGTAATTTTGTATGCAAATGTGAAATCACTATGTAGTACACCTGAAAATAATATAACATTGTACATCAACTATATTTCAATTTTTAAAAAGGGAGAAATTAAGTTAGTTTAAGGTGAAAGGAAGGAAGGTAGGAAGGAAGGAAGGAAGGAAGGAACGGAGGGAGGGAGGGAGGGAGAAAGTCCCTGCCTCACAGAAGCTTAATGTCTGCTCACACTTGATGCAGCTCATCACACAGAATCAGTGCTCTGGATTAGATAGTCACTTATAACTAGAGACAGGAACTGCCATATGACTTTCAACACTAGATTTCTTAGTTAACCAGTAAAGAACACAGCATTCAGTCAGTGTCTAAAGTCACAGGGAAGCCAAAGACATAGTTATAATGTCATGGACCTGAAGCCCTTTGATGGAGGCATTTACCAAAACACTACCTCAAAGGCATATTTAATGAGATCCAGCATGAAATCAAGATGCCATTTCAAAGGGGAACTAGTAACGATGGGAGCCTAGTGTCATTTAAAGAACATGGAGACTGATAGATAATAAGAAAGCAGTTTGGAGGAGATGATGAGGAATGGAGCCAGGAGACAGTTCTGAGTGGAAAAGCAGGTGGACATAGAGCTTTTTATCTGGCTCTTGGGAGGCTGGGCATGTTAAAAAGGGCAGCTGGTGGAATAAACATTAGCCCAAGAGATCAGGCATCCACAAAAGCAGAGAGCAGTTCCAGATACTAACTCATAGTCTTCATAGAGTTAAGGACACTCTGTTTTCTTATTTTTGAAGAGTCCAAACCTATTAATCTGGAATCCTGGAACAGACGGTGAGGAAATATTTCTAGTGTCAAATTATGATCTAAAGAAGAAGAGGTCGGTCAAAAAGACCAGAAGGGGACAAGAGTGCAGTGGACACCAGTCCTTAATAGGGTTTCCCCATGTATCTCTAAGGGTTAGGGTCAAATATTTTTCCCAGAAATTGACATATGGGGTTTATTTACTTGGTCCACAAAACTAGCTGAGGCTGCTGAGGTCATCATCCTCTTGTTCTGGTGACAGAAGCTTGCTACTCTTAGCTCTAAATAATGGGAAATGATATCTCCTTTGGTGCAGAGCATGGCCTAAGGTTTCATACCTCCTGTTGGTAGATTGGGAAAGTACAGAAGGTGCAGTGTCCTCACAGACTAAGAACTCTGTCTTTTCTGAGAGCTGAACAACAAATAGTGAATGTTGTCCAATCTCTTTCTTCATGCAAGTGAAGCTGAAGCATTAATATCCACCCAGATAGAAAGTTCCGTGAGCAGTTGCTGCAGATTGCGGGAACAGAGCCCCTTGCCAGCAGTGGTGGAGTATGGAGCCAGGGAAAATTATTAGATTAGAAGCAGAGTTTAAGGGGAAGCCAGGTCAGAAAAAAGGTTTATAATCTGATCATGTGAACAAATAGGTCTATAGAAGAGGAGAGGAAGCATGATAAAAAGTCAGATATTTCATAGACATGAGGGGGTTGAAGCAGACAGACCTGAAGGCACTCCCTACCCACGAATGAATATAGCTAAGGTAGCCCTTTATATAAAATTCAAAACCAGGGCTGTGGGTGATGAAGGGGCCAGAGAGAAGCAGATCCTTCCTTTCCATGACTAAGACAACTTTCACCTCCTGAGGTGAAAAGCTGACTTTTCCCAATTTTAATACTTTAAGATATTATTTACTTCTTAACTTTTTCAAACCTGGTTTTACCTGTATGAAAGTTACTCCTGGAAACTGAACACAGAGTCTACATAAGCCTAGAGATCATCTCAGATCCTACAAACTGAAGACAGTTTGTAGACAATCCCTTGAAGCAAAGAAAGTATAGTCAAGAAATATTTCAGGGCTGACTTTCACTATTTATAAAATTCCAAATCTCATAGCATTAAAATTGGGGGAAGAATGTTCTACTCCCACTACAGTATGAAAGTTACACCTCTTTAGTCAAGAGACGGTTATGTAGCATTCACATTCAGAACAAATTTGGTATCCCAGACACAGAACTGGAGTGGTTTCTAACTTAAAATTAGATGTTGAAGAAAATAAATCTGGATACTATAAAAAAATTATACCTGTATCAGGCTGAAAGGGATTTTTTAAACAACTGTCAGGCCAACACATCATATTGCCAAGCCCATAAACTGCTTCAAGAAACAGATGGAATTTATATCTGACTCTCAAACCTCATGGGGAGGGATTTTTGAGTCCAATTAACCCCTTGGCAACAGTGTTTAATCTGGAGGGATACGCTCAAAGCATCCAAAAATATTTTGTCTAGACTTATCCACAGCAGAATTTTCTGTGGCACCTTCTCTGGACAGGGCAGCATGAATCTAAGGCAGTGGACAGGGGCTGATGATATCTTCTCAGAATGTAGGTTCTCTCTTCACATATTCTCAAGAATATCTCCATAACAAGTTTATAAGGCAGGTATTCCACCTCAGTTGGATCTGCTGTTCAGACTTGCTTGGATTTCTAATGTAAGCGCCAAGCCCCAAATTAAAAGAAAATACAAAAACATGTCAGTATGTGCTGAGCTACTACCAACAATTTCCAAAGATGGCAAAAGCTGGAGAATTAGGGTGTTTCATATAAAATGTCATCAGTGCAATTTTTGTAGATATATTCAACCAATTTTAGAAGGAACTGAGAATTTTAAAACGATCCACCCTCCTTATCATTTTATTAGCATTTTGAATATTATCTCCTTCTTAAGTGGTTAAGCCAGGTCAGTTACAAAGCAGTTCATTTATCAGGTTGATTCTTGAGGTCTTAGGTTGCAGGTTGCTGCAGCATTGTGGAAACGGAGAGTCAGAATCTCCTTCCCTGCAGGCCTCGATTACAAGTGTCCAGGCTTTTGTGCCTGAAACCACATGGATGTGATTCTGTGCAAAGGCAGAAAACAGGATGGACAGGCACCTCTCAAAGGTCCATGGCAAGACTCCAGTCCCTCACCCAAGACCTGATTTGTCTACAAACAGAAGCACTTCATACATCAATGACATTGGGAAGGAAGAGAAGAGAAAAGGGGGACATTAAGTAAGACATTAAGTAAAAAAGTAGAAGAGGGAGAAATGAAACGGCAAATCGCAAATTAAAACTGGAGGAAAATGAAAGCAGTTGATTTAGCAATTCATTGATCTTAGACTAGAAAGGAGTCAAATGACAAGATTTAAAAGAGAAAAAAAAGAAGAAAACTTGATAGAAAAAGTCTAGAAGTAAATAACATGGAAATCTTATTTATGCTGGTGATTATTTTTCAGTGCTTCCATCACCATTATTGAAGGATTCTTCATTAGTTCCTGACAGTGACAGAGTTTTATGTTCATTTCTTTGATAAACCTCTCTTATCTCCTCCTTTGCCTAAGAAAGAATTTCCTCTAAGTATTGACAGTCGTGGCTAAACATGCTCATTATTATTGTTACTGCTAAAAGCAACAACTGTGACATTTATAAATGGCTGTACACTTTAGTAAGCACACTTCACAGGCATATCATTTAGTCATCATGGCAACCCTATAGCCTGGTCATCAATATACTTACCCCCATTTTATAGATGAGGAAACTGAGACTTAAAGAGGCTGAGGGACTGACCAAGGTCATTCACTCAGACCTACCCTGCACCAGTTTGGCACCCAGCACTTTTTCTTCTGTACTATGTTACGGCTCCGTAGGCAAAGCAAATTTTTGGAAGTAGGTGATGCATGAAATAAGTGGTCTCAGCAACTTTACTGAATTAAAATATCTTCAGTACAAAGATACTTACCAGACATCTGTAGATAGTGCAAGAGAAAACTTGTTAGAAGATTAAGTAAATAAAATTAAGGCAAATAATTAAATATGGTCTCTTATTTCAACTTTGTTTTTAAAACTTGATGAAAGTGATCCAGAAGGATTTTCATATACGTGTGAATAGGAGTAAATAAGAGTTGATGGCACAGCATAGCAATTAAGAGTTAGACCCTGGAATTAGACTGCCTGCATCTGAATCTTCGCTGTGCCACCTATCAGCCAAGTGACCTGGGGCAAGTAAATTAACCTATGCCTCAGTTTCCTCATCTCTATAATGAGGACTATGATAGTATTATATCTATCATTAAAATCATCATGAGAGTTAAAAGAATTGACATAAGTAAAGCACTTAGAACAGTACTTATTACCTAGTGACACCATGAAAGTGTTAGCTATTGAGATTATTTCTAAGCATTATGTATGATTTTAATTTTCTCCTTTATATGCTTTTAAATTTCCAAACTTTTAATGAGTGTGTTAATTTAATACCAAAAAAACTATTAAAATAATAAAAAGTAGCCAGCAACAGACAACTTTCCACAGCTTGCTTACCTGAAAGTTCTGTCCCTATTTAGATTCAGAGCTCCGTTATAACACTCTCCATTTTTTAGCTCCTTGGAAAATTTGTCTTACTGACAGGTAGGTGCCTTTTTTGCTGAAGGAAAGCTATGTGAATTATAGCTATCCCAAAATCTCCCTGATGAAACTGGAGCAGATGTTTGAGAAAGTATTCGAGGTATCCAGGATTCCTTAAAGGGACAAGGTCCATCTTGAAATCATCAAGCAAAAGAAACAAACACCAATTTTCAGGTAACCTTGTGCAAATTAGATGTCAGGTAAATTAATCAAGTTTTCCTGACACTTTCATTTATACAACCCTTAGCAACTTGCTTTGGGCTATTAGTCTCACTATAAATACGTACTGAAGTAAATGCAAAAGCATTTACCCCAAAAGTTAACAAAACTAGATTCACAAGAAACATGGCACACACTAGACAGTTGGGAACAAATACAGAAAATGGGACTTCTTCCAACCAGATGCTTCTCAAAATATGTGGCAAACGTTTTAAAGAGTCCCGTAAGAATTTCAAGAACCATTCTTCTAGATTAAGAAACGCACGGAAGGAATACAGACAAAGAGCAGATGGTGTGCACAAGCTGTCCAAGATTTTGAAAGGAGAGATTTACAATTTGATAAAGTAGTGGCAGTTTATGTACATTTTAGGCAGCACCCAGCTATATGTATTATATTTCTGTAGGCTGCCCCCTACCCAAGAGAAGCTCCATTACTCTTTCAAATAGGGTTATCTTTCTGACTGTACTGAGCTGGAAACACTGGATATAATCTTCTTCATTACAAATTGTAATTTAAGATACCCAAATTATCAACAACTAGAAATTGGATAATGATTATTTTGTAATTAGCAATATGTATTGAGAACTTAAATTCTGTCCATTTGGCCTCTTTATGGAATTTTTTAACTGTTTTTACTACAGTTGAAAATACAACAGTACTCTTTGTGTTCATATGCTGAACTATGTTTTATGACTATTTACTACCCTTAGAGCACTCTGCTAACTACCATGAGGATACACAGAAGTTGGTACTAACTTTGAAGAAATGAAGCTGTACCAAAGCCAAATATCTGTGTTCTAGAAGCACTAACTTCTACCATCATTCCTGCAATTAAATATGTGACGAAGTATCAGCATGTAAAGCATAGTCTTTGTGCATCTATCAGTAAACAAATGTTTCCTGAAGGACCCCCTAATGGGACAAGAATTTCAGAGTATAATTGGAATGAGTTTGCCATTAAATATAGTTTCAACTGGAATGGCATTTAAAAGTTTGAAGAAACAGTCTAGCTCTTGTGTGTTGTTTTGAATTTTCTGCCTGTCAATTCCTTTTTGCTTATTTTGAAAATATAACAAATATAATTAGAGTGAAAGAGGAAGGAAAAATTACTCTACTGATTATTTCTCTACTTTTCTAGCCATTCACAACCTATAGATAGATTAAAGGAACCTTAATGTATTACACAGAGGCTACTATGCTCTAAATGAGCATTTTCTACTTGTTCTGCTGCATTGCTAAAAGTGGGATCACGCCAACACTGAGCAAATCTAATTATACAGATTCTCCAAATTTATCATGATTTCCATGCAATAGATTCTTGCAGATTGTCTGAGTCTCTTTTCACGCCCATAGCAATTACAGGGCTGCAGCCAACCTATCTATCCAAGAGATATATTAAAATCTTCTCCACTTGATTAGGACTTTCCATTCCAAAGATTAATCTGCTTGACAAATTACAGTGTCTCTCCTGCCAAAATGATATTTTCCTAATACAAATGCAACCTTGTGACAGAGTATGTCTCATCTTCTCCCTTGCTTCAAACCCTACTACCTACCACCAGACAATGTTCCCTTCTGACTGACAGCAAAAAGAAATCTCTATGTGAAGGGACATGGGAAAATTAAAACATTCACATTGGAGGGCACAGATTTTCCAATTCATATTCAAGAACTTATACCAAGGTCTCTTCTGCATGTTAGGTTGTATGCGAAAAGCCAACTACTTTGTAGAAAAATGGATTATTCTTCAATATTTCATAAGGAATTTTTCATCGAGCTAATTAACAATTTCTTCCTCAATAGTCTTTGGAACCCAGAGACTAGATGTGAACTGAGTGATGCCACTTTGTTCTTGGAATGGCCCTACTAGCCATTCTAGCTATTATCCTATCTCTGTTTTCTTGACTGACTGTGTCCATTTCCTGCCTGCCCACTCTATTCCATCCCTTGCATTTGGTTTCTGCACTCCCTTTGCTTCCACTCTATGTAAAGCACTCTCTTGATATTATCAGCAGCCATTTTCTCACCAAAATATGATGATCTCCTGTCTTTACCTTGAGCTCCTTGCTGCATTTAGAACTCTCCTGGTCTCTTCTCTTTCTCTGACTGCTCTGTTTCTCTCTTCTTCGGTAACTCTTACTCATCATTCCTGCCCTTTCTTGTGTCTCAAGGGTCCTTTGCCCATCATACTTTTCTCTTTTACTCTTTCAGTCAGTGAGTTTATAAATGCCATTGCTTCAACTATCTCCTGAGATGGTAATCCCCAAATCTCCATCTCCAGTTCTTATTTCCCAACAGCCCCTTCTCTATTTATAGATGGCCATGGGCATTTCCATTTGTATGACCTGCTATAACCTCAAATTCAACATTCAACCTATTAGAAACTGACATTCTCTTCTTTTCTTCAGATTAACTCTCCTTCCCCACCACGCCACGTCTATCCTTGATTTCACCATTAATTCAGCTTGCCAAATCACAACACTTGGTATGTTTTTAAACTTTATGTGGTATGACTGACACGTAAAAAGCTATATATATTTAAAATATACCACTTGATGAGTTTGGGAATAAGTATATACCTGTGAAACCATCAGGATCATCAAGGTCATAGATACATCCATTACTTCCCAAAGAGTCCTCCCCCTCTTTATTATCTTTGTGACAAGAACACTTATCATAAGTTCATTTTTTAACATTTTCACTACTTATTGGTTCCAGAATATAAACGTCAGCAGAGCACAGACTTTATTTTGTTCACTGATCAATGTCCAGCTCTAGAAGAGTGCCTGGCACAAAGTAGGTTCCTAATAACATCTTGCAGAATGAATGAATTGTGAGTATTCAAAGATATAATATATACAAAATGCTTAACAGTACTTTGCAGGAATAAGCCCTCAATAACTATTACCTATCGTGTTATTATTATTATGGTTATTATTACTATTATTCTTATTTTCAGTAGTAGTTGCAGCATTAAAAGATGACTACAACCATTTTTGTTGTTGTTGTCTTGCATTTAGGCATTTTGTCATTGTTTTATTTTTCTCCTTCATTTTAGGAGAACAGGTACTTGGTTTGTCTTTATCTTTTTATCACTGGATCCCCAGCACCTAGAACAATGCAAGGGAAAAGGCCTAATGAAGTCTTTCCTGGTTTTGCAGAGTGGGACGCAAACAGAAAGAGGCAGAAATCTGGAGTAAAAAGATCATTTCATCTTATTCAGATATTATTGGTTTTTAATAGGTACTTTATTTGACGTATGAAATTTTGAGTCTTTTGAAAACTCAATAAATGATAATTGAGCTGAGGAGAATATTAAAACATTTCCAATTTGAATCATCACAAAGGTGTATGGAAGGTGTTTTCAATAAATTTGAACTGATACAAAAACTGGTCTGGTACAAAAATCAAAGAATTAAAAATGCTAAATTATTTTGTAATTAGCATTACAATGTCTCTGGAAAATTGTTACAATTTAATAAGTTTTCTTATTCAATATCATTGGAAAAACAGAACATAATAGCAAACAAACATAATTCAATTATTTTATTCCTGGTTTGTTTTACCATGTTAATATGAGCTTTCAGGGTGTAGATTTGGGAATCTGTGTCTGCTTAGATTCTTTTGAGCCATTTTGTTATTTTATGTTGTTTCATTAATATAATTTCTCTTCTTGCTCGTTTTGAGCATCTTATCTATTAATCTTTTTTCCACATATTTAATTCCTCTTTTCCAGAACATCTGATTTTGGCAAGTTAAAGTGTATTCATGTGTTGAAAGGCCATGTCAATACATCTCTGATTGTTAGGGAGAATCTTGCTTTAATTCTTCTGCTCTAATCAGTCTCCAAGTTACACCCCGAAAAAATGCAGAGTCTAGACTTACAGTTGGAAAGTACTAGTCCAAATTCCAGTTCTGGCCCTTGGTGGCTCTCTGAGGTTGGATCGACTTCTTATAGTATGTGTAAGCCTTAGGGTGATGATGAAGAAGGCCATTTTCAGAGCCCAGAATCCTGAGTAGCTCTGCCTCAGTGTCCTCACTCTAAAATGGGCATGATAACAATGCCCACCACATGTGTTATAAGCATGAACTGAGTTCATAAATGTAAAGTACTTAGAACACTGCCGGTCATACAGTAAGTACTGGTGTGAGAAATAAAAGGAATTAGGTGAGATGATGATGACGCTAACAATGGTGGTAGCTAACATTTGAGAACTCACTAAGTACCGGACCGTTTTTTAATACATGAACTCATTCAATCATCACAACAACTTACAAGGTAGGTACAGTTATTGTCCTTATTTTTAAAAAGAGAAAAATAAAACCCAGAGAAATGAAGTAAATTAATAAGTAATAAAATTTATCTTTAGAACAATGAGACATGGTGAAGATGAGCCCAGCACATGAGTAGGTCTCAGTAAATGTCTTATTGTACCTTACTAAGCTCCAATATCTGCATGAAAACTGTTTTAATATTGCAGTCATGTTTAACCTTCTCTTGCAAAGTTCTGTGCCGGAGGCATTTATTTCTGTGTCTTATCTGTTACTTAGAAATGTATCAATGGCTCAACAATTCCTTTCAAATGTTAGTCTGTATATGACTAACAGATTTAAGGGTTAAGATAAATTTCCACTTTTTTTTTTTGCACCTATGTCCTGAATGAAATATATACAGCATAACGGTAAATAATTTCAGCAGTGTCTAGGTTTGAATCTGGCTGTGCCATTTTCCAGCTTTGTAACCTGGGGCAAGTTGCTTCAGTAACTTTCTCAGCCTCAATGAAGAACTCATTCAGAAAACAGAGGTGACAACAGAGCTACCTTCATAAACTTGTTATAAGTAGTAAATAATACACTGCATTCAAAGCCCTTAGCATAGAGAGACCTTCAAGATGGCGGAGGAGTAAGACGTGGAGGTCACCTTCCTCCCCACAAATACATCAGAAATACATCTATATGTGGAACAACTCCTACAGAACACCTACTGAATGCTGGAAGAAGACCCCAGACTTCCCAAAAGGCAAGAAAGCCCCCATGTACATGGGTAGGGCAAAAGAAAAAAGAAAAAACATAGACAAAAGAATAGGATGGGACCTGCCCCTCAGAGAGGGAGCTGTGAAGGAGGAAACGTTTCCTCACGCTAGGAAGCCCCTTCACTGGTGGAGACGGGGGGTGGGGGTGGGGGAAGCTTTGGAGCCATGGAGGAGAGCACAGCAACAGGGGTGCAGAGGGCAAAGCGGAGAGATTCCCGCACAGAGGATCAGTGACGACCAGCACTCACCAGCCCAAGAGGCTTGTCTGTTCACCCGCCGGGGCGGGCGAGGGCTGGGAGCTGAGGCTCAGGCATCAGAGGTCAGACCCCAGGGACAGGACTGCGGTTGTCTGTGTCAACACAGCCTGAAGCGGGCTAGTGCACCACAGCTAGTGGGGAGGGACTCCAGGAAAAAGCCTGGAACTGCCTAAGAGGCAAGAGGCAATTGTTTCGGGGTGCGCGAGGAGAGGGCATTCAGAGCACTGCCTTAAGGAGCTCCAGAGACGGGTGTGAGCTGCGGTTATCAGCGCAGACACCAGAGACAGGCATGAAATGCTAAGGCTGCTGCGGCAGCCACCAAGAAACCTGTGTGCAAGCACAGGTCACTATCCACACCTCCCCTCCTGGGGGCCTGTGCAGCCTGCCACTGCCAGGGTCCGGTGATCCAGGGACAACTTCCCCAGGAGAACATATGGTGCGCCTCAGGCTGTTGCAACATCACACTGGCCTCTGTCACTGCAGGCTCACCCCGCATTCCATACTCCTCCCTCCCCCAAGCATGAGTGAGCCAAAGTCCCCTAATCAGTTGCTACTTTAACCCCGATATGTCTGAACAAAGAACAGATGCACTCAGGCAACCTACACGAAGAGGTGGGACCAAATCCAAAGCTGAACGCCAGGAGCTGAGCGAACAAAGAAGAGAAAGGGAAGTTTCTCTCAGCATCCTCAGGAGCAGGGGATTAAATCTCCACAATCAACTTGATGTACCCAGCATCTCTGGAATACCTAAATAGACAACGAATCATCCCAAAATTGAGGCAGTGGACTTTGGGAGCAAATGTAGACTTGGGGTTTGCTTTCTGCATTTAATTTGTTTCTGGTTTTATGTTTATCTTAGTTTAGTATTTAGAGTTTATTATCATTAGTAGATTTCTTTATGGATTTGGTTGCTCTCTTCCTTTTTTTTATATATATATATATATTTTTTTTTTCCTTTTTCTCTTTTAGTGAGTATGTATGTGTATGCTTCTTTCTGTGATTTTGTCTATATAGCTTTGTTTTTACCATTTGTCCTAGAGTTCTGTCTGTCTGTTTTCTGGTTTTTTGGGGGATTTTTAGTATAGTTTTTAGTGCTTGTTATCATTGGTGGATTTCTTTATTGGTTTGGTTGCTCTCTTCTTTCTTTCTTTCTTTTTTTATGAATTTTTAATATTTTTATTTTTAATAATTATTTTATTTTATTTTATTATTTTTTCTTTCCTCTTTTTCTTTTCTCCCTTTTCTTCTGAGCCGTGTGGCTGACAAGGTCTTGGTGCTCCGGCTGGGTGTCAGGTCTGTGCCTCTGAAGTGGGAGAGCCAAGTTCACAACACTGGACAACCAGAGACCTCCCGGCTCCACATAATATCAAATGGCAAAAGTTCTCCCAGAGATCTCCATCTCAACGCTAAGACCCAGCTCCACTCAATGACCAGCAAGCTCCAGTGCTGGACACCCTACACCAAACAACTAGCAAGACAGGAACACAACACGACCCATTAGCAGAGAGGCTGCCTAAAATCACAATAAGGTCACAAACACCCCAAAACACACCACCGGATGCAGTCCTGCCCATGAGAAAAACAAGAGCCAGCCTCATCCACCAGAACACAGGCACCAGTCCCTTCCAGCAGGAAGCCTACACAACTCATTGAACAAACCTTAGCCACTGCGGGCAGACACCAAAAACAACGGGAACTAGGAACCTGCAGCCTGCGAAAAGGAGACCCCCAAACACAGTAAGTTAATCAAAATGAGAAGACAGAGAAACACACAGCACATGAAGGAGCAAGGTAAAAAGTCACCAGACCAAACAAATGCAGAGGAAACAGGCAGTCTACCTGAAAAAGAATTCAGAGAAATGACAGTGAAGATGATCCAAAATCTTGGACATAGAATGGAAAAAATATAAGAAACATTTAACAATGACCTAGAAGAATTAAGAGCAAACAAACAATGATGAACAACACAATAAATATAATTAAAAATTCTCTAGAAGGAATCAATAACAGAATAACTGAGGCAGAAGAACGGATAAGTGACCTGGAAGATAAAATACTGGAAATAACTACTGCAGAGCAGAATAAAGAAAAAAGAAGGAAAAGAACTGAGGACAGTCTCAGAGACCTCTTGGACAACATTAAACACACCAACATTCGAATTATAGGGGTCCCAGAAGAAGAAGAGAAAAAGAAAGGGACTGAGAAAATATATGCAGAGATTATAATTGAAAACTTCCCTAATATGGGAAAGGAAATAGTCAATCAAGTCCAGGAAGTGCAGAGAGTCCCAGGAAGGATAAATCCAAGGAGAAACATGCCAAGACACATATTAATCAAACTATCAAAAATTAAATACAAAGAAAAAACATTAAAAGCAGCAAGGGAAAAACAGCAAATAACATACAAGGGAATCCCTATAAGGTTAACAGCTGATCTTTCAGAAGAAACTCTGCAAGCCAGAAGGGAATGACAGGACATATTTAAAGTAATGAAAGGGAAAAACCTACAACCAAGATTACTCTACCCAACAAGGATCTCATTCAGATTTGACAGAGAAATTAAAACCTTTACAGACAAGCAAAAGCTAAGAGAATTCAGCACCACCAAACCAGCTTTGCAACAAATGCTAAAGGAATTTCTCTAGGCAGGAAACAGAAGAGGAGGAAAAGACCTACAATAACAAACCCAAAACAATTAAGAAAATGGGAATAGGAACATACATATCAACAACTACCTTAAATGTAAATGGATTAAATGCTCCAACCAAAAGACAAAGACTGGCTGAATGGATACAAAAACAAGATCCATATATATGCTGTCTACAAGAGAGCCACTTCAGACCTAGGGACACATACAGACTGAAAGTGAGGGGATGGAAAAAGATATTCCATGCAAATGGAAATCAAAAGAAAGTTGGCATAGAAATTCTCATATCAGACAAAATAGACTTCAAAATAAAGACTATTACAAGAGACAAAGAAGGACACTACATAATGATCGAGGGATCAATCCAAGAAGAAGATATGATAATTGTAAATATTTATGCACCTAACATAGGAGCACCTCAATACATAAGGCAAATGCTTACAGACATAAAAGGGGAAAATGACAGTAACCACTAATAGTAGGGGACTTTAACACCCCACTTTCACCTATGGACAGATCATTCAAAATGAAAATATATAAGGAAACACAAGCTTTAAATGACACATTAAACAAGATGGACTTAACTAATATTTATAGGACATTCCATCCGAAAACAACAAAATACACTTTCTTCTCAAGTGCTCATGGAACATTCTGCAGGATAGATCATATCTTGGGTCACAAATGGAGCCTTGGTTAATTTAAGAAAATTGAAATCATATCAAGTATCTTTTCCAACCACAATGCTGTGAGACTAGATATCAATTCCAGAAAAAAAATCTGTAAAAAATACAAACACTTGGAGGCTATACAATACACTACTAAACAAGCAAGAATTCACGAAGAAATCAAAGAGGAAATCAAAAAATACCTAGAAGCAAATGACAATGAAAACACAATGACCCAAAACCTATGGGATGCAGCAAAAGCAGTTCTAAGAGGGAAGTTTATAGCAGTACAATCCTACTTCAAAAAACAAGAAACAGGGCTTCCCTGGTGGCGCAGTGGTTAAGAATCTGCCTGCCAATGCAGGGGACATGGGTTCGAGCCCTGGTCTGGGAAGATCCCACATGCCACGGAGCAACTAAGCCCATGAGCCACAACTACTGAGCCTGCGCGTCTGGAGCCTGTGCTCCGCAACAAGAGAGGCCGCGACAGTGAGAGGCCCGCGCACCGCGATGAAGAGTGGCCCCCGCTTGCCACAGCTGGAGAAAGCCCTCGCACAGAAACGAAGACCCAACACAGCCAAAAATAAATAAATAAATAAATAAATAAATTTATATTAAAAAAAACAAACAAACAAGAAACATCTCAAATAAACAACCTAACCTTACACCTAAAGCAATTAGAGAAAGAAGAAGAAAAAAAAAAAAACCCTCAAAGTTAGCAGAAGGAAAGAAGTCATAAAGATCAGATCAGAAATAAACGAAAAAGAAATGAGGGAAATGATAGCAAAGATCAATAAATCTAAAAGCTGGTTCTTTGAGAAGATAAACAAAATTGATAAACCATTAGCCAGACTCATCAAGAAAAAAAGGGAGAATACTCAATAGAATTAGAAATGAAAAAGGAGAAGTAACAACTGACACTGCAGAAATACAAAGGATCATGAGAGATTACTACAAGCAACTATATGCCAATAAATGGACAACCTGGAAGAAATGGACAAATTCTTATAAAAGCACAACCTTCCGAGACTGAACCAGGAAGAAATAGAAAATATAAACAGACCAATCACAAGCACTGAAATTGAGACTGTGATTAGAAATCTTCCAACAAACAAAAGTCCAGGACCATATGTCTTTACAGGCAAATTCTATCAAACATTTAGGGGAGAGTAACACCTATCCTTCTCAAACTCTTCCAAAATACAGCAGAGGGAGGACCACTCCCAAACTCATTCAACGAAGCCACCATCACCCTGATACCAAAAGCAGACAAAGATGTCACAAAGAAAGAAAGCTACAGGCCAATATCACTGATGAATGCAGATGCAAAAATCCTCAACAAAATACTGGCAAACAGAATCCAACAGCACATTAAAATGATCATAAACCATGATCAAGTGGGGTTTATCCCAGGAATGCAAGGATTCTTCAAAATACGCAAATCAATCAATGTGATAATCCATACTAACAAACTGAAGGAGAAAAATGATATGATCATCTAAACAGATGCAGAAAACGCTTTGACAAAATTCAACACCCATTTATGATAAAAACCCTCCAGAAAATAGGCATAGGAGGAACTTACCTCAACATAATAAAGGCCATATATGACAAACCCACAACCAACATTGTTCTAAATGGTGAAAAACTGAAACCATTCCCTCTAAGGTCAGGAACAAGACAAGGTTGTCCACTCTCACCACTATTATTCAACAAAGTTTTGGAATTTTTAGCCACAGCAATCAGAGAAGAAAAAGAAATAAAAGTAATCCAAATCGGAAAAGAAGAAGTAAAGCTGTCACTGTTTGCACATGACATGATACAATACATAGAGAATCGTAAAGACTCTACCAGAAAACTACTAGAGCTAATCAATGAATCTGGTAAAGTAGCAGGATACAAAATTAATGCACAGAAATCTCTTGCATTCCTATACACTAATGATGAAAAATCTGAAAGAGAAATTAAGGAAACACTCCCATTTACCACCGTAACAAAAAGAATAAAATACCTAGGAATAAACCTACTTAAGGAGACAAAAGACCTGTATGCAGAAAACTATGAGACACTGATGAAAAAATTAACGATGATACAAATAGAAGGAGAGATATACCATGTTCTTGGATTGGAAGAATCAACATTGTGAAAATGACTCTACTACCCAAAGCAATCTACAGATTCAATGCAATCCCTATCAAAGCAATCTACAGATTCAATGCAATCCCTATCAAACTACCAATGGCATTTTTCACAGAACTAGAACAAAAAATTTCACAATTTGTATGGAAACTCAAAAGACCCTGAATAGCCAAAGAAAGAAAGAAAAACAGAGCTGGAGGAGTCCAGCTCCCGGACTTCGACTATACTACAAAGCTACAGTAATCAAGACAGTATGGTACTGGCACAAAAACAGAAATATAGACAACAGGAACAGGATAGAGAGCCCAGAGATAAACCCACGCACTTATGGTCACCTGATTTCTGATAAAGGAGGCAAGAATATACAATGGAGAAAAGACAGCCTCTTCAATAAGTGGTGCTGGGAAAACTGGACAGCTACATGTAAAAGAATGAAATTAGAACACTCCCTAACACCATACACAAAAATAAACTCAAAATGGATTAAAGACCTAAATGTAAGGCCAGACACTATAAAACTCTTAGAGAAAAACATAGGCAGAACACTTTATGACATAAATCACAGAAAGATCCTTTTTGATCCACCTCCTAGAGAAATGGAAATAAAAACAAAAATTCCAAGGGCGGAAAACCATGGGGGAGTGGGGGTGGTGGTGTGATGAATTGGGCAATTGGGATTGACATGTATACACTGATGTGTATGAAATTGATGACTAATAAGAACCTGCTGTATTAAAAAATAAATTAATTTCAAAAGTTAAAAAAATGAATTAAAAAAACCAGATACAAGGACAAAAATAAACAAATGGGACCTAATGAAATTTAAAAGCTTTGCACAGCAAAGGAAACCATCAACAAGACGAAAAGACAATCCTTATAATGGGAGAAAATATTTGCAAATGAAGCAACTGACGAAGGATTAATCTCCAAAATTTACAAACAGCTCATGCAGCTCAGTATCAAAAAAACAAACAACCCAATCCAAAAATGGGCAGAAGACCTAAATAGACATTTCTCCAAAGAAGATATACAGATTGCCAACAAACACATGAAAGGATGCTCAACATCACTAATCATTAGAGAAATGCAAATCAAAACTACAATGAGGTATCACGTCACACCAGTCAGAATGGCCATCATCAAAAAATCTACAAACAAGAAATGCTGGAGAGGGTGTGGAGAAAAGGGAACCCTCTTGCACTGTTGGTGGGAATGTAAATTGATACAGCCATTATGGAGAACCGTATGGAGGTGCCTTAAAAAACTAAAAATAGAACTACCATACGACCCAGCAATCCCACTACTGGCTGGGCATATATCCTAAGAAAACCATAATTCAAAAAGAGTCATGTACCACCATGTTCATTGCAGCTCTATTTACAATAGCCAGGACACTGAAACAACCCAAGTGTCCATCGACAGATGAATGGATAAAGAAGATGTGGCACATATATACAATGAAATATTACTCAGCCATAAAAAGAAATGAAATTGAGTTATTTGTAGTGAGGTGGATGGACCTAGAGTCTGTCATACAGAGTGAAGTAAGTCAGAAAGAGAAAAACAAATACAGTATACTAACACATACATATGGAATCTAAGACAAAAAAAAAAATTGGTTCTAAAGAACTTAGGGGCAGGATAGGAATAAAGATGCAGACATAGAGAATGGACTTGAGGACACGGGGAGGGGGGAAGGGTAAAAACTAGGACGAAGTGAGAGAGTGGCATGGACATATATACACTACCAAATGTAAAACAGATAGCTAGTGGGAAGCAGCCGCATAGCACAGGGAGATCAGCTGGGTGCTTTGTGACCACCTAGAGGGGTGGGATAGGGAGGGTGGGAGGGAGACGCAAGAGGGAGGAGATATGGAGATATATGTATCTGTATAGCTGATTCACTGTGATATAAAGCAGAAACTAACACACCATTGTAAAGTAATTATACTCCAATAAAGATGTTTAAAAAAAGTAGCCCTTAGCATAGTAACACAATCACTAAGTAAACATCAAAACGGGGGGAAAGGGAAATTTCTTCCTATCATTGTTTCTAACACATGCTTTTCCTATAGGACGGGTTACCGTCCTAAAGTCACTAGACTAATTTCTCATCAGTTGAGTCACTAATTTCTGCTATAGTTCTGGAAATATTGGATTGGCCAAAAAGTTCATTCTGGTTTTTCCGTAAGGATGTTATGGAAAAACCTGAACGACCTTTTTGGCCAACCCAATATATACTCATTAACACTGAATGTCTGACAAACTCGCCTCTGAATTTAAACATGACATATTAGCTTATTGTATTTTATAGTGAGCGCCATGGTTTATGTATCTTCCACCATTCTCCTTAGGATTCGTTTTTTCCTTGATAACTTTTCTCAATCAAACATCGATTCACTCCATCTATGCTTTTCTCATTCTCATCACACTTGAGAGCTACACCTCTAAATATCTCCCCAATCACTCTCCTCAGACAAATACAATGGGATCTGACCCAACACTCTAGAGCCATCTCAAGACACTGATTCACACAGAGAAATTCTTACTATTTCAGCATCTCACCCCGGTTGAATGACTGAACTAACCTTATGACAAATTCAGCTTTTAGTGAATAGTATAAAGTTGTTTTGCCCACAAAGACTCTTAATGCCAGAGATTATCAAAGTGGGAAATACGAGCTTTGCCTCGCAGACCAATGCCATCAGTTTCACAACAGTGACAAAGCTTTCCTTTCCTCAGAAGCCTCGGCTGTTTCCTCTGAAAGTGACTTGGTGGAGCCTCCCCCAGTGCCTACCCAGCCTTCAGTTATTGACTCCATGGCAAAAAGCAGAGGCTGGCATGCATCCACCCAACCTCCTTCACACTCACCGACAGCTGAACGAGCCCCACACTTCTCCCTCCAAATGACTGGCAACGCCAGCAAAAACTTGGAACAGTAGGCAGACAAAGAAAAACAATTTAATTTCTCTCTGACTGGCTGCTCCTTTCCAAATGTGACAGTTTTTCTAACCAAATGGCTCATATTCTAGTCAGTTGAGACTGGGGTTGAAACAGGGTGAACAGTGACACCAAATGGTTAGAAAGGGTGTTTATTAAGGAAGGGTGTTTATATGCCATCTCTCATCAGAAGCAATTGGGGTGGCTTACATAAATAAATATTATGCCACAAGATAACAAATTAAAAATAGGCAGTAGATAAGGAAACAAAATGCTTTGGGGCTGAAAACGTCTTTCTTGATAGAGGGTCAAAGAAAAAAGAAAGAAAGAGAAGTTGCTTTAGGCCATGAGTTTGACTTCAGCCTTTCTAGCAGTGCATAGGAAAAAAGGAATCTTGTTCAGTTTCAAAGGAGAAGTACAATTCCTCCTGAATCTGTAATGACAGAAATTTCCAATAAAGGGCTCTTAAATATCTATTGACAAGTAAGGACCTTGGAAATGTGTTTCACTCCTTGCTTTTCTCTTCATGTGTATCTTCATTTATGTCTTATTATCTTCTCTAAATCTAACTTGGTTAACCTTTTATTTGGATTTTTATTTGGTACGATTGGATTGTACTTAATTACAGTCTTTACTCGGTCCCTGGCCAATTAAAACCAGGCAAGTAGACAAGTAGATCAGTTGTTCGTAAAATTTTTTTCTTTTAAGAAAACATATCAATGGAAACCCCAGTGAGCAAGAAAGGAAAAAAATACAGGCATTGCTGTTTGGCAGGAGTAACCATTCATAATGATGATGTTTGGAACATCTTTAATCTAATCAACATTATCAAACTATTTTAAGCTGCGTAGAAAAGTTCATATATTAAATTTGTTTTAATATGGATTTACTAAAGAAATGGTAGGCAGTAGACCATGTGAGAGAGAACAGAATTAAGTGATATGGACAGGGAACAACCTAGAAAACTAAAGAGAAATGGTAACCAAGGAGGATATGGAAGCTCCAATTAAAGAATAAGAAATGGGAAAGAAGCATGGGTGGGGGAAAGGGGGAGTGAGCTAAATTATAGGAAGCAAAAACATGGCAGACTGTCAGGTTATTGGTTACTTAAGTAAAAAGGGGGAAATGGAGAACAAGGTGAAAGAGACAGATAGGAGGTGGTGAAGAAAATAAAACTTTGAGTCAGGAAGAGAGGAAGTCTAAGAATGCTTTTAAAATAACAGCTGGAAATTTTAGCATACTCAAAGTTTCAAGCGCCAGAAAGTAAAGAGAATGTGGAAAGAAACAAGTACTTGGCTCATAATAGACTCTTAAGAAACACTTGGTAGGCTTTGGTTGCTGCTGAGACAGAAAAGAGATAAGGGAGTGAAAACAAGATTAGAATTTGTAGAAAAAAGAAGCACAGACTGAAATAAATTTCTTTCATGTTCCATGTTCTTTCCATCATGTGATGTAAAGGGATAATTTACCAGAGAACTGTGGGGATGATTGAAATGTGAGAAAGTAAGACCTCTGAGAAAAGGTTAAATAAAATCCAATCCTTTCCCTATAAAAGAATAGGTGAATCGTGATTAAAAATGTTTTTTGTTTTTTTTTTTAGGTTCACAAGTCATGCTGCTAGCCATTCCTGAGACATTACTAGTGAGCCCGTTGTTAACACTGTCTATTCACCTCTTGATCATAAGGAAATGATCATAAGGGAAGGTCCTTCTCTTCCACTTTGTTCACATCTCTATCACACTGGATATAAACTTTTATGACGTTTTTGACATGTGTTTCCCCTACTAGACTATGAGTCCTCCAGGACGAGGGAGAGTGTCATATTTATTTCATGTGAATATAAGTATATTCATGCTTAGTACTCAATATATTTCTCTTGTGTATTTATGTCCTACCTTTTCCAGGAAAGATTTAATGTGCTACTTGGGTTTTGTTGGGAGACCTTGCTTCTGCCAGTCTTCATTATTTCCGTTACCAGCAATCATTCATCCAATTGCTCAATCCAAAAACGGAGGAGTCATTCCTGATTCTTCTCTCTCCCTCTTCCTGATTCAGCCCAGCACCAAATCCTGTCAGTTCTCTTTTCACTATACGTCCTGTATCATCACTTCCCACCACCTCACCTTTACTACCCAGCCTGGATTACAGAAGCAGCTTCCCAGTGGTTCTCCCTGCATCCTCTTTTGCGCCCTGCAGTTCGTCCTTTACATATCTGCCAAACCAACCCTTCAAACCCTAAATCAGATCACATCATTCCCCAGATTAAAATCGTCTCTCGTCTTCCCATTGTACTCCGAACACTCCCTACAATCTGCCTTCATTTCTTGCCCTCTCTCTCTTGCTCACTAAGCAACATCTACAGTAGCTTTCTTGTTGTGCCTTGAAGAAGTCAAATTCATTCCTCTCCCTTAACCCTATATCCTTGCATAGCTAACCCTTTCTACTCATGCATTCGCTGCTTAAATATTACTTTCTTGGGAGTATTTTTCAACCACCTTTTCTAAAACAATGCACACAGATTGGCTCACTCTGCCTCATTTTCTTCATAGCACTTGTTACTCTCTAAAATTATATACTTATTTATTTTCTGTTTCCAAAATCCAGATACAAACTCCCATAAAAGCATATACTTTGTCTATTCACTGTAGCCCTACATTCCCAGGATCCTGAACACATAGAAGGAGCTGAATAAATAAATGCCAAGTGAACAAACAGATATGTTGGACAGAAAGGCCCTGGGTTCAGGGATAGACACTTTCCATTCATTTCCTAACACATATGCCAGTTGTATGCCTTGATTTCTTATTATAAACAATTACTATCTTTCTTGTAAAAAAAAGATTTTAAAAAAGTGAAATTTGTAAAGACTAACATTTCTCAGAAAATGACGCTACATTAATGAAGCAAATCAAAGGAGTTTAGAGGCAAAAACAATTTTGAGAGTCCATCTAGCCAAGTCTCACACCTATTTTTCTTGATTCTCTCTACACTTAGACCCTCTTTAACACTTCAGAGCAGGGCCACCCACTACCCCACGAGGCAGCCTGTCTCACTGTTAGAAGGCTAAAGTTGTCATGCTGTGGGGACTATAATGCTGTACTGCATATTAGAAAGTTGCTAAGACAGTAGATCTGAAAAGTTCTCATCACAAGGAAGAAAACTATAGCTATGTGTGGTGACAGGAACTAGACTTACTGTGGTGAACACTTTGCAATATTTGCAAATATTGAATCGTTATGCCATACCCCTGAAACTGGTATTTTATTTGTCAATTCTACCTCAAAAAAAAAAAATTGTCATGCAGAACTGAAATGTCTCTCTTTACTAAGTCACAGACGCAGATGCCTACAGAAATCAGGTAGCTAAGAGTTACATGAGGTTGGCCAGGACGGGGGGAGCTGTAGCGAGTGAAAGAGCTCTTGCCTAGTCCAAAAGCAGTCACTGCTATTCCACAGCTGATTGGCGCCATGGAGGAAGCAGGCCTGATGTTGCCAAAGTGTTCTCAGTTTTCAAGAGAAGCTTGAAAAACAGATTTTTATGTGAAATGTTTCCGTTTAAAAAATCCTATATGGCTACACTTGAAGACTGTTGGTTGATACATTTCTAGTCTAAAGCATCACACAAGAAGCCTTCTCTATCTTCTACAAGAGGGTCTAGAATTTAAAGATATTTAGGAAATTTCCTCTAATATTCTTTTCTTAATCTGTATCTGGTTTGGTTAATTTAAACATTTTAAAATTATGCTATAATTATTTACATTGCAAAAATCAAGTAAGCAGATGACCTTAAGAGTCCACTGAATTAACTCAAATATTTGGGTTAGAGTTGAGTTGAAAACAAACAAACAAACAAAAAAACTAAAGTAAATAAATATAGGCGTGATTACAAGGCAAACAGCACTGTGGTAATGTTTTTCTTCTGGTATTTCGTCTTGTGGCATCTTGTCCAGACCACATTTGAATCCTACCATTTCACGTACCGTCAAGATTACTAGTTTCAAACTTCACACAGCACAACATGTACTTGAGGGAATGACCTTCAGTGAACTACATGTTATGTGACAAGTTCTAGTGCAGCAAAATTCAGAGTGCTGTTTTAACACAAATACTGTAGCTTACCCACATATACTCAGAGAAGCAGCCCTATCTGAACCCCCCCAAAAAACTTACACTGTGCTATGTTGTAAGTAATAAAACATTATACTTCACTCATCATCTTTTTCTTATTTCAGTTCTAACCCATTTCTGTTTTTTAGACCATTCTTTTTGTGTGTAAACTAATAATGTGGTTTAAGTTGAGGAAGATAATAATTAGTAGAAGATAAGTAACCAAGAGGAGAATGTTTGGAATTATAAAAATTTTGAAAATTCTTTTCAAAATAAACCATACATTTATAACTTTTCTAAAGCATTATTTTTATCGTTTCTTAAAATTTTTATAATACATTAATGGTACCAAATTACTTTATGATTATATTACATTGATTTGTCTCTATTCCTACTTTTATCGTATAGACTGCTGTTTTTGTTCATGATCCTGATTCTAATTTTTCCCATCCATCTCAGAGCCATGACCCAGTCTTGGACTATTTATTGTATTTTACAAAAGAGCCTCTCCTCCTTTATTTCATCATCTTTTTGTCTTCCTAACTTTCCAAATAGAAATCATTTTTCCTAGCAGTGAATGGAGTTATGATATTTTTGTTAACCTTATCACTCAAAAGATTGTCCTTAAAAAACAGAACCCCTCATTATAACATTAACATTCATCAATAAATCTCCCTTTTTACTGAGCTTTTTTATAGTATGCTCAAAGCATTCTCCTGATCACCTCACAGGATTGACCTCTCTTATATTTGAGCCACCAAGGGCAGGAGATTTCCCTAATTGGTTCAGTGAGACCTGGGCAGCATTTGGATTTTGAGGCCACTTGCTGTTAACTCTTCCTATGCTCCAGTGTAGGTAATCCTATGTGTCAGTGAAGTTTCTTTAGGTTTGGATGGGCTCTATAATAAAATTGCCATCTTTGTGGATCATACGTGGTTTTCTGTAATAAAAAAAAAAAAGATTCTGTAGGTCATAAATGGTTGAATATCAGCAATTTTATATGGTTCCACATAATAAATTTGAAGTTAAAGGATAAAGCAACAAATCAGAGACTTGTATATTATTAGTAGAATAAAACTTTTGAAGCTTGATCACCTGTATTGCCACACTTTTCTACTAAACTATTTCTTAAATACGACCTAAAATCAGGGAATTCATTGTGTAATTAAAATATATTGTTTTCTATTAATGGCAAGAGAAAATGTTCTTATATTGAAAAATTATGAATAGACCTCAAAATATTATTACAAAGCTGGTGAAAAGAAACAAGGAAGGGAGGGAGGGAGGGAGGAGGAAGAAAATGTAGTTTTATATACAGTTAAATAAAATGAGTACAACATGCTTCTACTCTATGTGACACAAGTTTAAAAGTATCAAAAACATAAACAGACAATATAAAATATCTTTTAAATTCCCAGGAATTAATTTTTATGGACTATGCTACAAATAAATATAAAAACATGACTAAAATATATGTATATATTTTAAAGGTGACTATGTGATTGCATTTTTGACATTGTTTCTTGAATAAATAGAGGTAACACGTATGGTTACTGAAAGATAAAATCCTACTGTGCCTTTGAGGAAATATCAATCACTATGAGTAACAGCAAATGTTCATACCCTGTGTTAGTCAAAGTTCTTCAGAGATTCAGAACAGATTACGATGCATTAACAGAGAAAGAGAGAAAAGAAGAAGGAGAAGGAGAAGGAGGAGAAGGAGAAGAAGGAGAAGAAGAAGGAGAAGGAGATGACGGAGAAGGAGAAGGAGGAGGAGATGAGGGGGAAGAGGAGGAGATGGGGGAGGGGGGAGGAGGGGAGAGGTTGATTTAGTTTGGCAGGCTGGTTGGCAGGCTGGAGAGCCAGGGAAGTGTTGACATTGCAGTCTTGAGTCCAAAGGCAGTATGGAAGCAGAATGCCTTCCTCCTCGTGAGACCTCAGTCTTTCCTCATAAGGTCTTCAACTTATTGGATAAGACCCATCCACATCATGGAGAATAATCTGCTTTATTCAAAGTCTACTGATTTGAATATTAACCACATCTAAAAAATATCTTCACAGCAACATCTAGACTGGTGTTAGACCAAACAACCGAGAACCAAGTTAACACATAAAACTAATCACCACACAAACTATTCTTGAAGTGGGACCTAGGCTTACAGCAATAGGGTGCCTAGATGACTAAATGGAGAATATCCCAGACTAATATCAACGTTTGTGATGTGACTTACTTCTGCTTTCTTGTACAAGTTGGCACCCGATAATAGCCAACACATGAGGCCTCCTCAAATTTAAGACCTGGACCAAGAAGTCTTTTTGACACCCTCTAATTCCTGTCCCTTGTAAGTTTTAAGTTATGTTAACTCTCTAAAGGGTGGGAAAATTTGTTCCCTCCTTTCCTTTAAACCTTAAAAATACTTATTAAAAATCCTCCTCAATCATAAAGTCATTCTAGTTTAACCATAGCTGAATTCAGATACTTAAGTGACTAGTCTCAACTCATTCTCTTTGAACCAAGCACCCTTCTGATTTTTGCACTTAATTATTACTACGTGTAATTAGTTTTATGTCTTGAGATTGTTAGTTGTATTTCTAAGAACTTTCTCTCTGTATAATTTTTACTTATTTGAAGTTGTGTACTATGTTTTCTACACTTTTTATAAATTCCCACAGCATTACCCCAAAATATTTAAAATTACAAAAATAGAATGAATCTTTGCTAACTAAAGATAAAATGTTCTTTATAGTTAAAGTAACATGTGATAGAATACTATTTATTAAATAATATAGGTAAACTCTAGGATAATTCTAGTATAGGATAATTCTAGTGCAGTATGTAATAATATGTAATAACTGCTTTTTTAAATTTTTATTTTATATTGGAGGATAGTTGATTAACAATGTTGTATTAGTTTCAGGTGTACAGCAAAGTGTTTCTATGACAAAGGAGCCAAGACTATACAATGGAGGAAAGACAGTCTCTTCAATAAATGGTGCTGGGAAAACTGGACAGCTACATGTAAAAGAATGAAATTAGAACACTCCCTAACATCATACACAAAAATAAACTCAAAATGGATTAAAGACCTAACTGTAAGACCAGATACTATAAAACTCTTAGAGGAAAACAGAGGCAGAGCACTCTTTGACATAAACCGCAGCAGTATATTTTTCAAGCCATCTCCTAGAGTAATGGAAATAAAAACAAAAATAAACAAATGGGACCTAATTAAACGCAAAAGCTTTGCACAGCAAAAGAAACCACAGACAGTGCAACTGACAAGAGGTTAGTCTCCAAAATATCTGCTTCTTAAAATTTTATCTGAGAGAAGTTATAAAATAAACTTGCTAACAATTCCAGTAGTATACTCATGCTTATTGTGTCATTATTAACTGAATGAGCACTTTTACCTCCTCTAAAATGAAAACGGGTAACCAACTTAAATCCTTAAATAAAAAATTGATTTGAATTTTCATAACTGCTTATCATCTTGGAGATGCATCAACAACTGCTGTAACCACATAAAAATAGAGAAAAATAATTCCTGTAGCATTAATCATCTTACAAATTGTGTTTGATATGTCTTAGTGTAAAGCTATCCAAAGACAACCTTCATTTTAAACATCATCTGCAGCCCATATGGGACTCTGACATACGGAACATCCAAGACCTCTGTGGAATGTCTCTGGTTCCCTATTGTAACTAGGACCATATGCAAAATCCTCCACTGACAAACTAAAAAATATTAAAAGAAAGAGAACTTTTTTATGCATTTCCATCTATAAACAAAACATATTTTAAAAAACAAAGACATTGAAAAGCTATGATAGCCTTCAGATTTAAGTAATAAAAAAATTCTAACTACTGAGCATACAATGTAATTTGTTACAGCCTATGACTAATGACCACAGAATAATTCCACTGGTGCCAGATGGGGAAAAGTCCTTAATTACTGAAGATATATGTTGTAAGTTTACCAGCACTTTAAACCACTAAATTTGATTAAAGTTAGCAGTGTTATCACAGGAATAATTGCTTTGGGAGAGGAAAGAAGCTTGTCCTTTGCTCATTTTGTGGTTGATGGTAGGCTGTGAAATAAAATTGAAGGAAGCAATAGCATAAAATACAGGGCAAGAGAGTAGACCAGTAGTGTCCAGAGTTTCCAGTGGGGATATATATGCAACACAGTCTCTTGGCATCCAAAAAGTTTTAATGCTTTATCTCATCAATTTTAATTTCTATTCTTGTAGTTTATATATGATATGTAATAGGACAGTGATATAAATATAATATAAAGAAATATGTATCTATTTGAGATGCATAATCCAAAATTCCCATCATGTATGCCTTTTAGTATGAAAACTTGGATTAAACTATAAAAATACCAATAATGGCTAAGTTCTAGGCACTATTCCAAAAGCTATGCATGTAATATTTCATTTATCCTTTACAGCAACTCTGTAAGATAAAAACTATTACTAGTCCCATTTTATGAATGAGGAAACTGAGACACAGAGAGGTAAAGTTACTTATTCAAGGTCCCAAAACTGATATGGTAGAATGTATTTGAAGGCACATAATCTGGTCCTAGTGCTTATATTAGAATGATTTCATTATACAAGCAATGGAGATATTAAATTTGATGCTCTGGTTAATTTTAACTAATTTCAGAATCTATACAAAGAAACATATTGCATAGTACCTGGCCAACAAGGACTCTACAGTCCAAAGTCTCAATGTACAGAATGTGGATTCCTTTTGGAAGTACTACTGTTGGCAATGAACAAACATGGATGCGTGGATCATCTCGAAAAATTCCCTGAATATTCAGCAGAATGAATGTTTTCTACTCATCACTGCTCACCCAAGGTGGTCAAAACCAGAAGCTAAAGATCACATGCCTGTAGGAGAAAGGACACACCTTGGAGGAGAGCCAGAGAAACTGCCATTTCCAATGGACTGCCACATAAAGGAAAAGAAGAGATGGTTTTCTAGTACTGATTCTGCTACTTACTACCTTTGTGTTTTTTGGTTGGTTTTTTTTTTTTAAAGATTTTTTTGATGTGGACCATTTTTTAAGTCTTCATTGAATCTGTCACACTATTGCTTCTGTTTTATGTTTTGGTTTTTTGGCCGTGAGGCATGTGGGATCTTAGCTCCCCAACCAGGGATCAGGCCCACACCCCCTGAATTGGAAGGCGAAGTCTTAACCACTGGACCGCCAGGGAAGTTCCACTACTTTGTGTTTTTTGAGCAAGTGTTTTAACTTCTCTGGGCCTCAATTTCTTTATTTTTAAAATGAAGGAACTTGAATAAATGAGATCTGAAGTGAATCTGTGAGTCTCTAGCCTTCTACAAAAGCTGAGAGACAAGAGGAAATTTTAACACAGTAACAGCAGGAGCCTGAATAACAGCCTGGCTAACAACCTAGCAAACTAGCACAGTTGCTCAGGTAAATAGGGCCAAAGCTAGAGAACAAAGTTAATCTGTTAATTAATTAGGCTGCCTCTAAAAGAGATTCTGGCAAGAATTATACCGTAATTAACTGTGGCTGAATTATCTAACTGTACCACATAAACTAATATTCTAACTTGTCAATTAAAAACAACTCCATGTGATTTAGATTGCAAGCAGGCATTCTCAGAGACCTAGAGAGGTTCAGGGCACTTCTATTTTTTGAGGTTCCTCATACAGTTGACCCTGGAACAAGGCAGAGGATTGGGGGTACCAACCTTCCCAGCAGTCCAAAACCTGCTTGTAACTTACAGTTGGCCCTCACGCACTCTCCTCAGTTCCACATCCACAGTTCTGCATCCCTGGAGTCAAAAATTTGCCTCCCCTCATGCTCCACCTTCATGTCTAAGAGCAAAAGGAAATCCTGCTTTTTACCTACAATGTCCCTATTTTTGTTTCAACCAAATAATAAAAACAATGCCCCTTGCCTGACCTCTCACCATAATGGTGACCACAGGGACTTGACTCCAGGGTCCGAGACAGAGCACAGAGTTAAGATATGGCTCTCACATGAACATGGGAGCTGGGAGACTGACAGAATGGTGGTGCCAGTTACAGACTCAAAACCACAGATTGACAGCTAATTGGCAACAGGAAAACATGTTTCTTAAGTGGAGATTCCAATGGAGTTCATCAGTCTGCTCCTCGTGGGGGTATTTTACTAATACCTGGAAAGTTTCAAAGCCAAGATACATCGACTCAAATGAGAATTCAACTGACAAGAACCGCATCTCCACCTACACTGGAGGATGAAATTATAAAAGCTGCTAATCTTGTGCTTCTGGGCAGTGGCAAACCAGTGCACAAGACTGATGGAACACTCTCTCTGTCTTCTGACTGAAGAATTTCATGGAAGCACGTTAGATGCATAAACAGAGGCCGTTATCAGGGTAGGCATTTTTCACTTCTCCCAAAACATCCAGCACCACATCCACTTCTAAAGCTGGAATGCTTGACAAAAGGTTTTGTGCGTGGTTACTGAGATATTCTTGTAGCCCCAAAGAACAAGCCTTGTTTCAGGTGTGCTACATTTACAACCTATTCTTTACAAGTATATAGTAAACTGTGCTTATGGATAGAGAGATGACTGAAAAGAACCTAAAGAAGAGCCCACAGTACAATCTAGAACAGCCTCCCCACTTTCCTCTTATTTTTGTTAGCTTTTACTTGCTCTTCACTCCAACTAGGCTCGTCTCAGCTTGCGAACTTTGCAGACTAGGAATGCTGTTGGAAAGCCTACCTTGGAACGTTTCCTTGAGTCAGGTGGGGTATGCAGAGTTTGGCCTGCTCTCATCGGAGTAAGAACTGCCCAAGAACTCCAAGGAATGCCTCTCAGCACGCTGTCTGCACTGGCGTGTGCCCAGGAAAAACACTATCCCTCCTGCTAACCTTTGAGGCATAACCTTTTATTCTCCCCAGTGGAGTTTTTTTACCGAAATTGTTCCTCGTGAGTTGTATGGAAGACTATGTTTTGATTATGAAAGTCATTTACAGTGAGTACAAATTTTTCTATCTCCGTATCAGTCACTCTTGATCTTTTAAACTTTTAAACAGAAACCCTTCTTCCACAAAAAATAGAATATCATACTCCAGCCTTGGCAATATCAGTTTACATAACTCATAAAGACATGGCAATAAGGAGTTTATAAGAAATTGGTCAGGCAACTTGAAGCTATGGAGTTTAAAACATTATTTAAAATCCTAAATTAATAGCCTTTTTTGCATTGATCAGAAAAATGGTGAAGTTATTCATAATTAGTTATTACCACATGTTTTGAAGGGTAGTTTCTGATTAATATTTAAATAAACTCAGTTACATGAGCCTGTCATTATTAACTCCACGTAAACAATCGAGAACATCATTGTTCAATGGCTTTCTGTGATTATGGAAATGTTCTCTATTTGCTCTGTCTAGTATGATAGACACTAGCCTCAGGTGGCTTTGAGTGATCAAAATGTGGCTAATATGACTGATTAATTGAACATTTAATTTTATTTAATTTTAATTACTTTAAATTTAAATTAAAGTAGTCACATGGAGCTAATGGCTACTGTACTGGATGATGCAGGTCTAGAGACTTGTTACTCAACATGTAGCCAACTACAGGAAGCATCACCTTTACCTGGGAACTTTTTACAAATGCAACTTGCAGGTCCCACCTCAAGACTACTGAATCTGACTCTGTACCTTAATAAGATCCCCAGATAATTTATGTGTGCATTAATATTTAAGAAGTACTGATCCAAAAGAGTAGTCCTCAACATTGGTTGTACCCTTAAAGTTACCTGAAATCTTTTTGGGGGGCTAATAAGGTCCAAATATTTTCAAAATAAGATGGAAATCTATTGCCTTTTTTTACTACATTGGCATGTTCACTGATGGTTCCAAAGCAATGGAGGATAAAACCTTAGGGGCCTTAGTATGAATCAAGGCACTGGAACCAAACTGTAGAAGTAATTGTTAATTTCTTCACTGTCACACACTTGCAAGAAAAAGAAAAGTCCAGTTACATTTAAGAATGTTTTTGATGATGCAGGAAAACATACTGATTTTCTTAATTCCTGACCATTAAATACACATTTTTTTAATATACTTTGGAAAGAAATAAACAAGAAGTATGTGTAAAGAATTGCTGCTGCAAAAGGTGTAAAGACTGACTCAAGAAAACCACCTGTGAGGCTGAGTTATAAGTTAACTAGCCCCCTTTCTTTTTTTTTTTTTTTAAACTAGCCTCTTTTTCATGAGGCACCATTTACTTGAAGGAACCAATGATAGATAAACTATGGTTATTCATAATTGGGTATTTGGCAGATACTTTATTCAAAATGAATGAAGTAAGTCTGTCACTTCAAGGAAAATAATTAACAGTATATGTTTCCAGTGATAACCTTTGATGTTTAAAGTGGAAATTAGGATTTTAGAAAACTAGAATTTACCAGTAAGATCCTCACATTTTCCTACTACTGAAAGACTTTTCTGATTAGATTGCTGGTGAAATTAACACCACCAGCATTTGAAAGCCCTACATAACTCACAGAACCCATATTTTTAAATGATCAATATATGAGTAAAAGATCCATTCAAGAAGCAAGATAGAACAATGAACTTCAATGTAACAAGAATACACATTTATTGATACGGTTTTAAATTCCAAATTGCACATAAAATGTTATGTAGTTATGAAACTACCTCTTGTCAAGTTTTGATATAGTATCAAAGAATAGCCACAATTATCTGAAAATTATATTAAAATACTCCTCTTTTGCAAATGTATTTGTGTGAGGCCAAATTTTCTTTATATTGTTCAACCATAACAACTTACCAGAATGCAGAAGCAGATACCAGAATCCAGCTATCTTTTATTAAGCTGGATATTAAAGAAATGGGCAAAAAAAAAAAAAAAAGCCAATGCCATTCTTTCCACTAATTTTTTTGTTTTGGAAATAATAAATACTTTTCATAAAATATATTATTTATGTTAATAGGAAGGCATTTATTATTATCTTTAAAGGAAATCATAATTTTTTAAAATTTCTCAGTTTTAATTTCTTGTACAGTTAATATTGATAGATATTATTTCCATTACAAAAATCTCTCTGGGGTTCTCAATCATTTTTGATAGTGTAAGTTTCCTGAGACCAACAAGTTTGGGTGCTGATGGTTTATACAATGCCTTGATAAGACTGAAGAGGATTAAAGCTAAGAATCACCACTCCCCTCCACCCAAAACTTGAGAATTGGTTGCTTTCAAGCATTCAGAAAAATGGAAAGCACTTGGCATCTTCAAAAGAAAAAATGCAGAGTTCCTATATAAACGTGTTGACTCATTTAAGCCACCTTCTTGGCACCCACTATGACAACCCGTAGAAAACCGCTGTAAGAATTTATAAACATGCACATTTATTATAGCATGTTTATAGTATGACCTGAGAACAATCTGAAGGTCCCTCAAGAGTAGAGTGGTTGGTTAAATTATAGTGCATTACATTACAGAATAGTATGCAACATTAAAAAGATTGTATTAATTATTTATGTTTCTAAAACTGGAATGTTGTCTATGATATATTATTAAATGAGAATGCAAGTTTCAAAGTAATGTATGAAGTGTAGCCCCTTTTAAAAACAGGGAAACAGAGACATAGTGACATTAACAGTGGTCCAGCTGCTCACTTTGGACAGAGAAAACCAAGAGCTTTGAGATTGGTTCAAGATGGCGGAGTAGAAAGACATGCGCTCACTCCCTCTTGCGAGAGCACCAGAATCACAACTATCTGCTGAACAATCATCGACAGAAAGACACTGGAACTCACCAAAAAAGATACCCCACATCCAAAGACAAAGGAGAGCCATGGTGAGACAGTCGGAGGGGCGCAACCACAATAAAATCAAATCTCATAACTGCTAGGTGGGTGACTCACGAACTGGAGAACAATTATACCACAGAAGTCCACCCACTGGAGTGAAGGTTCTGAGCCCCATGTCAGGCTTCCCAACCTGGGGGTCCACCAATGGGAGGAGGAATTCCCAGAGAATCAGACTTTGAAGGCTAGTGGGATTTGATTGCAGGATTTCAACAGGACTGGGGGAAACAGAGACTCCACTCTTGGAGAGGACATACAAAGTAGTGTACGCATCAGGACCCGAGGGAAGGAGAAATGGCCCCATAGGAGAGTGAGCCAGACCTACCTGCTAGTGTTGGAGGGTCTCCTGCAGAGGTGGGGAGCAGCTGTGGCTTACCGCAGGGACAGGGACACTGGCAGCAGAGGTTCTGGGAAGCACTCGTTGGCATGAGCCCTCCTGGAGTCTGCCATTAGCCCCACCAAAGAGCCTGTAGGTGCTAGTGCTGGGTCACCTCAGGTGAAAAAACCAACAGGGAGGGAACTCAGCCCCACCCATCAGCAGACAAGAGGATTAAACTTTTACTGAGCTCTGCCCAGCAGAGCAACAACACAGCTATACCCACCACCAGTCCCTCTCATCAGGAAATTTGCACAAGCGTCTTAGATAGCCTCATCAACCAGAGGGCAGACAGAAGAAGCAAAAAAGAACTACAATCCTGCAGCCTGTGGAATGACAACCACATTCACAGAAAGACAGACAAAATGAAAAGGCAGAGGACTATGTATCAGTTGAAGGAACAAGATAAAACCCCAGAAAAACAATTAAATGAAGTGGAGATAGGCAACCTTCCAGAAAAAAGAATTCAGAATAATGATAATGAAGATGATCCAGGACCTCAGAAAAAGAATGGAGACAATGATCGAGAAGATGCAAGAAATGTTTAACAAAGACCTAGAAGAATTAAAGAACAAACACCAAGAAGGATTAAAGAACAAACAAACAGAGATGAACAATACAATAACTGAAATGAAAAAATACACTAGAAGGAATCAACAGCAGAATAACTGAGGCAGAAGAACATATAAGTGACCTGGAAGACAGAATGGTGGATTTCACGGCCAAGGAAGAGAATAAAGAAAAAAGAATGAAAAGAAATGAAGACAGCTTAAGAGACCTCTGGGACAACATTAAACGCACCAACAAGGGTCCCAGAAGGAGAAGAGAGAGAGAAAGGACTCAAGAAAATACTTGAAGAGATTATAGTCGAAAATTTCCATAACATGAGAAAGGAAATAGCCACCCAAGTCCAGGAAGCGCAGAGAGTCCCAGGCAGATAAATGCAAGGAGAAACACGTCGAGACACATAGTAATCAAATTGACAAAAATTAAAGACAAAGAAAAATTATTAAAAGCAACAAGGGAAAAACAACAAATAACATATAAGGGAACTCCCATAAGGTTAACAGCTGATTTCTCAGCAGAAACTCTGCAAGCCAGAAGGGAGTGGCAGGATATATTTAAAGTGATGAAAGGGAAGAACCTACAACCAAGATTACTCTACCCGGCAAGGATCTCATTCAGATTCGATGGAGAAATTAAAACCTTTACAGACAAGCAAAAGCTAAGAGAGTTCAGCACCACCAAACCAGCTCTACAACAAATGCTAAAGGAACTTCTCTAAGTGGGAAACACAAGAGAAGAAAAGGACCTACTAAAACAAACCCAAAACAATTAAGAAAATGGTAACAGGAACATATATATATCGATAATTACCTTAAATGTGAATGAATTAAATACTCCAACCAAAAGACACAGGCTTGCTAAATGGATAGAAAAACAAGACCCATCTATATCCTGTCTATAAGAGACACACTTCAGACCTAGGAACACATACAGACTGAAAGTGAGTGGATGGAAAAAGATTTTCCATGCAAATGGAAATCAAAAGAAAGCTGGACTAGCAACTCTCATATGAGACAAAATAGACTTTAAAATAAAGACTATTACAAGAGTCAAAGAAGGACAGTACATAATGATCAAGGCATCAATCCAAGAAGAAGATATAACAATTGTAAATATTTATGCACCCAAAATACGAGCACCTCAATACATACGGTAAATGCTAACAGCCATAAAAGGGGAAATCCACAGTAACACAGTAATAGTAGGGGACTGTAACACCACACTTTCACCAATAGACAGATCATCCAAAATGAAAATATATAAGGAAACACAAGCTTTAAATGATACATTAAACAAGATGGACTTAATTGATGTTTATAGGACATTCCATCCAAAAACAATAAATACACTTTCTTCTCAAGTGCTCTTGGAACATTCTCTAGAATAGATCATACCTTGGGTCACAAATCAAGCCTTGTTAAATTTTAGAAAATTGAAATAATATCAGGTATCTTTTCTGACCACAGCACTATGAGACTAGATATCAATTACAGGAAAAAAAACTGTAAAAAACACAAACACATGAAGGTTAGACAATACACTACTAAATAACCAAGAGATCACTGAAGAAATCAAAGAGGAAATCAAAAAATACCTAGAAACAAATGACAATGAAAACACGACAACTCAAAACCTACGGGATGCAGCAAAAGCAGTTCTAAGAAGGAAGTTTATAGCAATACATTCCTACATCAAGAAACAAGAAACATCTCAAATAAACAACCTAACCTTACACCTAAAGCAATTAGAGAAAGAAGAACAATAAAACCCCAAAGTTAGCAGAAGGAAAGAAATCATAAAGATCAGAGCAGAAATAAATGAAAAAGAAATGAAGGAAACAATAGCAAAGATCAATAAAACTAAAAGCTGGTTCTTTGAGAAGATAAGCAAAATTGATAAACCATTAGCCAGACTCATCAAGAAAAATAGGGAGAAGGCTCAAATCAACAGAATTAGAAATGAAAAAGAAGTAACAACTGACACTGCAGAAATACAAAGGATCATGAGAGATTACTACAAGCAACTCTATGCCAATAAAATGGACAATCTGGAAGAAATGGACAAATTCTTAGAAAACAACAATCTTCCGAGACTGAACCAGGAAGAAATAGAAAATATAAACAGACCAATCACAAGCACTGAAATTGAAACTGTGATTAAAAATCTTCCAACAAACAAAAGCCCAGGACCAGATGGCTTCATAGGTGAATTCTATCAAACATTTACAGGAGAGCTAACACCTATCCTTCTCAAACTCTTCCAAAATACAGCAGAGGGAGGAACACTCCCAAACTCATTCTATGAGGCCACCATCACTCTGATACCAAAAGAAGACAAAGATGTCAGAAAGAAAGAAAACTACAGGCCAAGATCACTGATGAAAATAGATGCAAAACTCCTCAACAAAATACTAGCATACAGAATCCAACAGCACATTAAAAGGATCATACACCATGATCAAGTGGGGTTTATCCCAGGAATGCCAGGATTCTTCAGTATACGCAAATCCATCAATGTGATACACCATATTAACAAATTGAAGGATAAAAACAATATGATCATCT
The DNA here is from genome assembly GCF_028021215.1 of Eschrichtius robustus. NCBI lineage: Eukaryota > Metazoa > Chordata > Mammalia > Artiodactyla > Eschrichtiidae > Eschrichtius > Eschrichtius robustus. Next base: position 62,701,104 of record NC_090827.1, on the reverse strand, counting down.
CAAAAATGCAGAAAAAGCTTTTGACAAAATTCAACACCCATTTATGATTAAATCTCTCCAGAAAATGGACACAGAGGGAACCTACCTCAACCTAATAAAGGCCATGTACGACAAACTCACAGCAAACATCATTCTCAATGGTGAAAAACTGAAAGCGTTTCCTCTAAGATCAGGAACAGGACAAGGATGTCCGCTCTCACCACTCTTATTCAACATAGTTTTGGAAGTCCTAGCCACAGCAATCAGAGTAGAAAAAGAAATAAAAGAATACAAATTGGAAAAGAAGCAGTAAAACTGTCACTGTTTGCAGATGACATGATACTATACATAGAGAATATTAAAGATGCCGCCAGAAAACTACTAGAGCTAATCAATGAATTTGGTAAAGTAGCAGGATATAACATTAATGCACAGAAATCTCTGGCTTTCCTATATACTAACAACAAAAAATCAGAAAGAGAAATTAAGGGAACAATCCCATTCACTATTGCAACAAAAAGAATAAAATACCTAGGAATAAACCTACCTAAGGAGACAAAAGACCTGTATGCAGAAAACTATAAGACACTGATGAAAGAAATTAAAGATGATACCAAGAGATGGAGAGAAATGCCATGTTCTTGGATTGGAAGAATCAATATTGTGAAAATGACTATACTATCCAAAGCAATCTACAAATTCAATGCAATCCCTATCAAATTACCAAGGGCATTTTTTACAGAACTAGAACAAAAAATCTTAAACTTTGTATGGAGACACAAAAGACCCTGAATAGCCAAAGCAATCTTGAGGGAAAAAAAACGGAGCTGGAGGAATCAGACTCTCTGACATCAGACTATATTACAAAGCTACAGTAATCAAGATAATATAGTACTGGCACAAAAACAGAAATATAGATCAGTGGAACAGGATAGAAAGCCCAGAGGTAAACCCTCACACCCATGGTCAACTAATCTATGACAAAGGAGGCAAGGATATAAAATGGAGAAAAGATAGTCTCTTCAATAATTGGTGCTGGGAAAACTGGACAGCTACATGTAAAAGAATGAAATTAGAACACTCCCTAACACCATACACAAAAATAAACTCAAAGCGGATTAAAGACCTAAATGTAAGACCAGACACTATAAAACTCTTAGAGGAAAACATAGGCAGAACACTCTTTTACATAAATCACAGCAAGATTTTTTTGACCCACCTCCTAGAGTAATGGAAATAAAAACAAAAATAAACAAATGGGACCTAATGAAACTTAAAAGCTTTTGCACAGCAAAGGAAACCATAAACAAGACGAAAAGACAACCCTCAGAATGGGAGCAAATATCTGCAAACAAATCAACAAAGGATTAATCTCCAAAATATATAAACACTCATGCAGCTCAATAATAAAAAAACAAACAACCCAATCAAAAAATGGGCAGAAGACCTAAATAGACATCTCTCCAAAGAAGACATACAGATGGCCAAGAGGCACATGAAAAGCTGCTCAACATCACTAATTACTAGAGAAATGCAAATCAAAACTACAATGAGGTATCACCTCACACCGGTTAGAAGGGGAATCGTCAGAAAATCTACAAACAACAAACGCTCAGAGGGTGTGGAGCAAAGGGAACCCTCTTGCACTGCTGGTGGGGATGTAAATTGATACAGCCACTATGGGGAACAGTATGGCAGTTCCTTAAAAAACTAAAAATAGAATTACCATATGACCCAGCAATCCCACTACTAATCATCCTACTACTAATCCCAGAGAAAACCATAATTCAGAAAGACACATGCACCCCAGTGTTCATTGCAGCACTATTTACAATAGCCAGGTCATGGAAGCAACCTAAATGCCCAAAAACAGATGAATGAAAAAAGAAGATGTGGTACATATTTACAATGGATTATTACTCAGCCATAAAAAGGAATGAAATTGATTCATTTGTAGAGACGTGGATGGACCTAGAGACTGTCATACAGAGTGAAGTAAGTCAGAAAGAGAAAAAGAAATGTTGTATATTAATACATATATTTGGAATCTAGAGAAATGGTACAGGTGAACTGGTTTGTAAGGCAGAATTAGAGACACAGATATAGAGAACAAATGTATGGACAGCAAGGGGGTAAAGCGGGGTGGGGCGGGGGTGCAAGTGGGATGAATTGGGAGATTGGGATTGACATGTATACACTAATATGTATAAAACAGACAACTAATTAAGACTCCCCGTAACAAAATAATTAAAATAAATTTTAAAAAAACAACAACAAGGAAAGAGCTCTCTATGTATGTATAGCTTTACTTGTATTTGGTCTTGGCAGAAGGTAGAAAAGGATACACACCAATCTGTTAACACTGGTTATCTCAGCAGAGGATAGGAGTGGATGTGACATGAATTGTATTATTTACTTGTCCTGTATACTTATTATTTTTTTAATTTGTAACAATTTTGAACTCCCTGTTTATTCAGCTGTGTCCTCTTCTACATCCTGTGACCCTTGCTTGTTCTTTGTAGTGCCACACAGTGGTAGACATTGAGAAACGCAAGCGAAGTGACCTTTGTACCACTCTGACCCTTCTGAGCGAAAGAGAATAGGAAGAGTGTAAGGAGAGAAGTAACAATATTCCAATTGCAGCATTTGATTCAGAGCGTGAGAGTGGTCATAAGAATGTTCAGTTTTTCTCCCAAATTCAACAAAAGTTGGTTGCAGCATTGATGTTCCAAAAGCAATTAGCAGATTTGTGCTGGTGACTAAGGTTTTTCTCACTTTAGAGGAGCTAGTTCCAGCTTCAAAGAACTATAGCTATGTCTTTTATGCCCACCACTTTCCACTCTCCCTTCTGCTGCCAACCTCTTCAGCCTTATTTCAAAACAGTGACCCACTGGTACTCTACCTTCCAGTAACCAAATTCCTTTCAGCTCTTAACACATGTCTTGCCCATTCTCAGTTCTGGGTTTTCATGTATGTGTTTCCTGTGTTTGAACCTCCTCTCTTCTCGCTTCCCCACACCACCCATTCCTCATTCAGGTCACAGAGTAGAAAATCACCTTCTCTAGAAAACCCTGAATGCTCCTCAAACACCCTGCTCTGACTTTCCTCCAGCGCAGTATTTACCTTACCCTCTGTTACAATTTTTAGTTAGTTGCCCATCTACCCAACTGTAGCTCCCTGAGGGCAAGAACCAAGCCTGTATTGTTCTCTGTTGTCACCCAGCATCAATCTGCAAGACACATTGTAGTAATAGTGCCTTCTTTTTCAGTTTCTCTTGATTTTATTGTTCTTTTCAAAAAATAAGAGTACCTCTTTTATTTACTGTTGAGGATTACCTTGTGTCAAGCTCTGGGCTAAAGAATTCACATACATTATTCATTTAACCTACTGATAACCCTTAAGCCTACACTACTCTTCCTCCATGTAGACATTCAATATTTTTGGATACCACCTGCTGCTCTGATCTCTATTCTTCCTCTAAGATATCCTGTGCTCTGACTCCATCAAAACACAGTCTTTAACTCTGTTTAAGGAACCTTAACTTGACCTTAGATATTACTTAGTTTATTTAGCTTACTGGATCCATGGGATCCAGCTTCTTATGCTAACATAGTAAATCTAAAAATAAATTCATATGAAATTATAATCCAATGGAACATGCACTTTTATGGGGCACATAAGAGTAACAATGCCTTAAACCCAAACAGGGAAAATTTGAGCATCCCAGATGGACTATGAGGAAGATATTTTTAGCAAGGACACTATTAACACTTGTTTTATAGATAACATCTTTGAAGTACCATCTACTCTGCCTATTTGGAAGGAAAACCCTTGATTTGGAGTACTCTTGTCAATGTTCAGCCCTGTTCCAAGACCTGGAGTTACCACTGCATATCTGCATACCTTCTAACCATAGCAAATAAGAAAACAACTGTATTTATTTCTTTATGTATTGATTTCTAATGTTAAGGTTATCTAAAAAACAAACAGTGAAAAACTGTGTCTGTAACTGTCCTGATCAGGCGTGAACTACAGAGGGTTTTGTTTCCCATTATAACGTACTAAATCACCCACACTCCACTGAGATCAAGTTGAATGTGAACTGACTTCCCAGGTGTCGGGTACAGTGTTATTTACCTTGACACTCAATCCCTCAGTGGTGTCCTTGATGTCAGACCTCCAAAAAATGACAAGAGCCATATGGACATATGTAAGAAAGTTTTATGTTATTGGCTCTTAACTTGACAGGATAATAACCGCACTCTCTGGCTCAAGATGTTTGGCTTGCCTTCTGAGTAATCAAGGCTAGTGAGCCAACAAGTAGCTAGGGAGTGGGGATAGACAATTGCAAACGTGTGGCAAAAAATACTGCTCTTGACAGCTTAAAAGGAGAAGAACTTCAAAATATCAGTTTGAAGGTCTTGGGAGCTAAGCAGGTAGAATAAGAAGGGTAGATTAATGAAAATGTGAAAGAAATAGATGTTTGGCCTAAGAGGTCGGAATAACTAAAGTCAACTGACTTCAATTTAGGATGGACAAACGCGATGCTCCCCTCTGCCATCTAGTGGTGAAAGAGCCTTCTAGTCTCTTAGATGGTGCCCCAGGGCTCATTTCTGTTCATTTCACAGAGGACATTCCCATTCATTACCTCATTTACTTCTCAAGGGAAAGCTGTGAGGTAGATAATTTTCTGTTTTACAGATAAGGAAACTAAGACCCAGATAGACTAAATGGCTATAGAAAGAAAGAGCTGATACATATTCTGTTTCCTGAAAGGTGGTCTATACACAGTGTATTGAGAAATTCAGGGTGGTGATTGACTCTCCCACCCACCCAGCATAGACAAGGTAAAATATAGAAAAATCTTCATATGGTGACTGAAAAATGTACCCCCCGTATTCTTCACACACAAAACAATCCTGCCAGAAAATCTGAAAATGATAGTAAAACAAAGATAAACAATGGCTGCCAAAAAAATCATGCAAAAGAACAGAAAAAAACTGGAAAAATGATGAATACATCACTTCAGTAACATTATGATGGCCTGAAGAAAGGAAAACATAGAATTTAGCAGCTGGGAATAACCTTAGATAACTACAAACTCAACTTTCTCACTTTATAGTTGAAGAAAGTGAAGACAAGAAATTCACGTGCCTTTTCCGGGTTTCAAGATGAGTTACTGTGACAACCAAAAGTCTATCTCTTCTTCTTTTCTTTGTTTGAGTTTTTGACAACAGAAATTAATTATTTGTATTTAAACATTTCCGGAAGGAAGGACAAAGGAAAATAAAGGGGAAAGAAAGAAGGAAATGAGGGAGAACAGAGCTAAAACTAATTTCTCTCAATTTGTATTGAGTCACATTCTTATGAAAATAAAAGTATCATAATCAGAGTTAACAGGAACACCTTGTTAGATGGAATTTCAGTTTTAAGAGTTATAAATCAGGCTTTGGCCAAGCCTTCTTCTTTTTAACTCTTACATTTTGGAATGTGTGCAACCATATTTATTACAGTGTAATTACAATGGGAAAAATCCACCACTTGCCCAAAAGTAAGAAATTAGTTATATCAATTATGGTATATCTATTCAATAAAATCTATACAATCACTTAAATTATACTCTATAAGTATATTTAGAGAAAGAGGAAATTGTTTACAGTTCAACATTAATGAAAAAATGAAATAAAAATACATTGCATATGGTACGATTCCAATTTTGTATTTAAAAGTAGATATGATGAAAATAGCTGAAAAAAATTAAAAGTCATTACCTCTGAAAAGAGACATTATAAATATTTTTAATTTTCTTCTTTATTTTTTCTCTGTATTTTCTAGGTTTTTCTGAAATGTATATTTATATATTCTATTTATAATCCCACAAAGAATAAATGTAAATTTAAACTATTTTATGAAAATATCCAGTGGTGTCAAGAACTTGTAGAAGAACACACAGTGTAATATTTAAGGAGTGCAATTTGATGGTATGACCCAAAAGTTAGCAATAACTTTCCTGGGATGTTTCAAATCTCCTAAGAATATTTTTAAAGGTTTGTTAGCATTTAGAACATTTGGATCTTAGAAAGTAATAAGATATTTACATAGACCACATGTTTCATAACAACCCCAGCAGAGTCTGGGCAGCAAACCATAATCACACATCTTAATACTGCTATAGAAAGCATGAAGTGTTGAACCACGTTGGATAAATTAAGACTATAAACAGCCTCATGTGAATTCTAGTCAAATTTTTGCCACAAAGTGAATTAACACCAAACATTATAAAATATATTGTTTTTATAGCTTTTTGGATTTCAGAAGTATAGATAAAAGAATGTGGCCTCTATATTATGTCTACCACAACATTGTTTATTATGTCACTAAATGTATACTAGTAATTGATTAGTTAAAAGGAAACTATGGTAATAATCAGACAATGGGATAATATCTGTCTACTGAAAGGATAATATCAATCAGTATTCATCAGAATAGAAAGGTCTTCACGAAACATTACTGAGTAAAACAAGTAGGTTGCAAAATGGATTTTGCTTTATCAGGATTTATCATCAGGATTTTTGTTTCTGGGATGATGAAGTAGACATACTTTCCCTATTCCATCTCCTAAGTACAACTAAAACCCCTGCACATTATAAACAAAACAAATCTAAGAAGATTCTGAGAGATGGAAAGAAGAAGTCAGACAACCTGGGACATCAAGACCCAAGAAATGGCACATTAGTGAGCTCCTTAAATTTTCTTTTTGCCTCATCTCAGATTTGGAGCAGAAGAAGGCAGCAATCCAATAATGTCAATGGCTAAAGACAAAAATAGCTCCAACAAACACCTATTTTCTCTAGTCAAAGAACCAGGAAAGGAGCAGCAAATCCAGAGCAAAGCTTTTAGACAATACTGCTCTCTTCTAGCCAAACACCAAAGAAAACCTATGGTTCCACCCCTACTCATGCCAGCAAAGGTTGAATGGGAAGTCTAGACTTCTAGCCTAATGAGGCTATAATGAAGCACTCTGACACCTGACCAAGAATCAGAAAAGGCCAAGTAAGGAACTGAGCCTTTCATTCTTGCTAGCTGATAATGGGTCCACCCAATGTGACGACAGTGGGTACCATGTGGTGAACCTACCTCCATCTCCATCCAGCAGTAATGAGGCATCCCTCACCCTCTCCCTGGGGTGGTGTCAGAGGAGGCCTAGTAGAGACTCAGAACTTTGTCACTCATTCAGCACTAACAAGGCCACCCCCACCTAGGAGTCAGTGGAGACCACAGGGAACCATAACTCCCACCCCTGCCTGGCAGTAAGAAAGAGCACCACCAATGTTGGGTATCAACAGAGGCCAAGTGGGGAACTTGAGCTTCTACACACACCTAGCCTGTAATGATGTGGAACCACCCTTCCATGCTAGGGCAATAACAAAAAAGGTCATTTAAAACAGGTTTAAGTAAGATACAGCATACTGTATATAACACAACATAACATGAAAAGGACCAGGATTCAACTAAAAATTACTCATCATACCAAGAACCAAAAAATTCTTAAACTGAATAAAAAAGAAAATCAATAGATGCCAACCCTGAGATGACAAAGTTGTTATAATTATATGACAAAGTTCTAGAAGGAGAAGGGAAAGAAAGTAAGGCTGAAAAGTACCTGAAGAAATAATGACTGAAATTTCCCAAACTGAGCCAAAAACATAAACCTATAGATTTAAGAAGCTGAATGAATCCCAAACATTAAAAACCAAAGAAAATCCACACCAAGACATATCATAGTTAAACATCTGAAAACTAAATACAAAGAAAAAAGTCTTGAAAACAGTGAAAGAAAAATGACCCCTTACCTATAGGGAGAAAAACATTTAAAATGACAGCAGATTTCTCAACAGAAACCATGAAGACCAGAAGGAAATGATGTAATATTTTTTACTTCTTGGATAAAAGAACTGGCAACCCAGAATATCTCATACCCAGTGAAAACATCCTTCAGAAATGAAGGAGAAATCAGCACATTTTCCAGATGAAGGAAAAGAGAATTTGTTACCATCAGACCTACCCTAAAAGAATGGCTTGAAGGAAGTTCTCTAAAAAGAAAGGAAATTATTTTTTTTATAAAAGAAACTGGAAAGAAGAAAGAATACAGGAAGCAAAAAATGTAGGTAAATATAATAAACACTTCTCCTCCTGAATTTTTTAAATTCGATGGTAGAAACAAAAATTATAACACTGTCTGAAGAATTTCTAATACTGCAGAGGCAAGATTTAAGACAATTATGTTATAAATGGGGAGAGTAAAGGGACTTAAATGGAGGTAAGGCTATGCTACACTTCAAACTGGTAAAACAACAATACCAGTAGTCTGTGGAAGAAATATATATGCATGGTGTAATACTTAGAGCAATCACTAAAAAAACACATTCTAAAACACAATCACACAAACACATTAAAAACACATTATAGAATACCTAGAAACAAATGACAATGAAAACACAATGGCCCAAAACCTATGGGATGCAGCAAAAGCAGTTCTAAGAAGGAAGTTTATAGCAATACATTCCTACATCAAGAAACAAGAAACATCTCAAATAAACAACCTAACCTTACACCTAAAGCAATTAGAGAAAGAAGAACAATAAAACCCCAAAGTTAGCAGAAAAGGAAAGAAATCAAAAAGATCAGATCAGAAATAAATGAAAAAGAAATGAAGGAAACAGTAACAAAAATCAATAAAACTAAAAGCTGGTTCTTTGAGAAGATAAACAAAATTGATAAACCATTAGCCAGACTCATCAAGAAAAATAGGGAGAAGACTCAAATCAACAGAATTAGAAATGAAAAAGAAGTAACAACTGACACTGCAGAAATACAAAGGATCATGAGAGATTACTACAAGCAACTGTATGCCAATAAAAACAACCTGGAAGAAATGGACAAATTCTTAGAAAACAACAATCTTCCGAGACTGAACCAGGAAGAAATAGAAAATATAAACAGACCAATCACAAGCACTGAAATTGAAATTGTGATTAAAAATCTTCCAACAAACAAAAGCCCAGGACCAGATGGCTTCATACGTGAACTCTATCAAACATTTACAGGAGAGCTAACAGCTATCCTTCTCAAACTCTTCCAAAATATAGTAGAGGGAGGAACACTCCCAAACTCATTCTACGAGGCCACCATCACCCTGATACCAAAACCAGACAAAGATGTCACAAGAAAAGAAAACTATAGGCCAATATCACTGATGAACATAGATGCAAAAATCCTCAGCAAAACACTAGCAAACAGAATCCAACAGCACGTTAAAAGGATCATACACCATGATCAAGTGGGGTTTATCCCAGGAATGCAAGGATTCTTCAATATACTCAAATAAATCAACGTCACCATATTAACAAACTGAAGGATATAAACAATATGATCATCTCAAAAATGCACAAAAAGCTTTTGACAAAATGCAACACCCATTTATGATAAAAACTCTCTAGAACATGGGCATAGAGGGAACCTATCACAACATAATAGAGGCCATAGATGACAAACCTACAGCAGACATCATTCTCAATGGTGAAAAACTGAAAGCATTTCCTCTAAGATCAGGAACAAGACAAGGATGTCCACTCTCGCCACTATAATTCAACATAGTTTTGGAAGTCCTAGCCATGGCAATCAGAGAAGAAAAAGAAATAAAAGGAATACAAGTTGGAAAAGAAAAGTAAAGCTGTCACTGTTTGCAGATGACATGATGCTATACATAGAGAATCCTAAAGATGCCACCAGAAAACTACTAGAGCTAATTAATGAATTTGGTAGAGTTGCAGGATACAAAATTAATGCACAGAAACCGCTGGCATTCCTATACACAAACAACAAAAGATCAGGAAGAGAAATTAAGGAAACAATCCCATTCACCATTGCAACAAAAAGAATAAAATACCTGGAAATAAATCTTCCTAAGGAGACAAAAGACCTGTTTGCAGAGCACTGTAAGACACTGATGAAAGAAATTAAAGACAATACAAACAGATGGAGAGATATACCATGCTCTTGGATTGAATCAATATTGTGAAAATGACAATACTACCCAAAGCAATCTACAAATTCAATGCAATCCCTATCAAACTACCAATGGCATTTTCCACAGAGGTAGAACAAAAAATTTCACAATTTGTATGGAAACACAAAAGACCTTAAATAGCCAAAGCAATCTTGAGAAAGAAAAATGGAGCTGGAGGAATGAGGCTCCCTGGCTTCAGACTATACTACAAAGCAATAGTAATCAAAACAATATGGTACTGGCACAAAAACAGAAATATAGATCAGTGGAACAGGATAGAAAGCCCAGAGGTAAACCCACACACATATGGTCACCTTATCTTTGACAAAGGAGGCAAGAATATACAATGGAGAAAAGACAGTCTCTTCAATAAGTGGTGCTGGGAAAACTGGACAGCTACATGTAAAAGAATGAAATTAGAACACTCTCTAACACCATACACAAAAATAAACTCAAAATGGATTAAAGACCTAAATGTAAGGCCAGACACTATCAAACTCTTAGAGGAAAACTTAGGCAGAACACTGAATGACATAAATCACAGCAAGGTCCTTTCTGACCCACCTCCTAGAGAAATGGAAATAAAAACAAAAACAAACAAATGGGACCTAATGAAACTTAAAAGATTTTGCACATCAAAGGAGAACATAAGCAAGACAAAAAGACAACCCTCATAACGGGAGAAAATATTTGCAAATGAAGCAACTGACAAAGGATTAATCTCCAAAATTTACAAGCAGCTCATGAAGCTCAATATCAAAAAACAAACAACCCAATCCAAAAATGGGCAGAAGACCTAAATAGACATTTCTCCAAAGAAGATATACAAATTGCCAACAAACACATGAAAGGATGCTCAACATCACTAATCATTAGAGAAATGCAAATCAAAACTACAATGAGGTATCACTTCACACCAGTCAGAATGGCCATCATCAAAAAATCTACAAACAATAAATGCTGGAGAGGGTGTGGAGAAAAGGGAACCCTCTTGCACTGTTGGTGGGAATGTAAATTGATACAGCCACTATGGAGAACAGTATGGAGGTTCCTTAAAAAACTAAAAATGGAAATACCATTCGACCCAGCAATCCCACTACTGGGCATATACCCTGAGAAAACCATAATTCAAAAAGAATCATGTACCACAATGTTCACTGCAGCACTATTTACAATAGCCAGGACATGGAAGCAACCTAAGTGTCCATCGACAGATGAATGGATAAAGAAGTTGTGGCACATATATACAATGGAATATTACTCGGCCATAAAAAGAAATGAAATTGATTTATTTGTAGTGAGGTGGATGGATTTAGAGTCTGTCATACAGAGTAAAGTAAGCAGAAAGAGAAAAGCAAATACTGTATGCTAACACATATATATGGAATCTAAAAAAAAAAAGAAAAATGGTTCTGATGAACCTAGGGGCAGGACAGGAATAAAGACGCAGAAGTAGAGAATGGACTTGAGGACACAAGGAGGGGGAAGGGTAAGCTGGGATGAAGTGAAAGAGTAGCATGGACATATATACACTACCAAATGTAAAACAGATAGCTATTGGGAAGCAGCTGAATAGCACAGGGAGATCAGCTCAGTGCTTTGTGACCACCTAGAGGGGTGGGATAGGGAGGTTGGGAGGGAGGCGCAAGGGGGAGGGGATATGGGGAAACATGTATACATATATCTGATTCACTTTGTTATACAGCAGAAACTAACACAACATTGTAAAGCAATTATACTCCAATAAAGATGTTAAAAAAAAGTATAGGTAAATCAAAACAGAATCGAACAAAATGTTGTAGTAATTAATGTAAGCAGTTAATAAACAAAAAATGAAAAACAGAACAAACAAAAAAAATGGCAGACCTAAGCACTAACAGGTCAATAATTTCATTAAATGTAAATGGTCTACAGTTACCAAGTAAATGACAGATTGGAAAAGTGGATGAAATGCTATCTACAAGAAACTCACTTCAAATATAATGATATAGACAAGTTTAAAGTAAAAAGATGGAAAAAGATGTATTATGCAAACATCAACCAAGGGAAATCAGGAATGGCTATATTAATATTAGATAAAGTAGACTTTAGAATATCAAATTACCAGAGCCAGAAAGGGACATTATATAATGATAAAAGGGTCAGTCCACCAAGAAGACTTAGCACTCCTAAATGTGAATGCACCAGATACAAAGTTGCAAAATTTATGAAGCAAAAAGCTGGCACAAATGAAAGGAAGAATAGAAAAATCCACAATTATAGTTGGAAACCTCAACATCCCTCTCTCAACAATTGATAGAACAGTTAAACTGAAAATCAGCAAGGATAGAGAAGAACTCAATTCCACCATCAAGCAAAAGGATATAATTAGCACTTATAAATAAACAACCACAAAACATATATTCTTTTCAAGAGTCCATGGTCCATGGACTTATCAAATTTATCAAGACAAATTTATATCCTGGGTGATAAAACAAACCTCAACAAATTTAGAAAAACTGAAATCATGCATGGTGTATTCTCTGATCACAATGGAATCAAACTAGAAACTAATAACAAAAAGGTAAGGAGAATCACCAAACACTTGAAAACTAAACAACATATCTCTAAATAAACCATAGTTAAAGAGGAAGTCTCAAGGTAAATTGAAAACAGACATAGAACTGAATGAAAATGAAAATATAGCATGTCAAAATATGTGAGAAATAGCTAAAGCAGTACTGAGAAGTAAATTTATAGCACTAAATTCATAGATTAGAAAAGAAGAAATGTCTCAAATCAATAATCTACGTTCCCATCACAAGAAAGTAGAAAAAGAGCAAAATGAACACAAAGTAAGCAAATGGAAGAAAATAATAATAAAAATAAGAGCAGAATTAATGAATAGAAAAAAAATAGAAAATAATCAAGGAAATAAAGCTGGACTTAAACAAAATGGACCACTTCCTAAAAAAACACAAACTACCACAACTTACCCAATATGAAATAAGATACTTTGAATATACACACTGTTAAAAATTGAATTCATAATTTAAAAACTTCCCCCGAAAAGCCACCTCCAGGCTCATATGTTTTCACTATAAAATTCTACCAGTCATTTAAAGAAATAACACCAATTGAAAACAAAAACAAAACAAACAAATCTCTTCCAGAATAGGAGGGAATACTTCCTAATTCATTTCATGAAGCTAGTATTGCCCTAAAACCAAAACTAGATAAAGATAGTAGAAAAAGAAAAAAGAAAAACTATAGACCAATATCTCTCATCAGTGCAGATGATCACTAAGAAAATATTAGCGAAAAGAATTAAGCAGTACGTTAAAGGATTATACACCAAGTTCAAACAGAGTTTATTTCAGTCATGCAAATCAGTCAACATAATCTACAATATTAGCATCCTTCAAAAAGTGATTGACTAAGAAAATTGTTACATCCATACTGTGGAATACTACTTAGCAATAAAAAGGAATGAACTATCGATACATGCAACAATCTGAATAAATCTCTAGAGAATTATTCTGAGTGAAAACCCAACCTAGGGGTTGCTACAGGTTAAGTAGGAAGTGGAAGGTGGAAGGTAAGTGAGTGTGACTATGAAAGGACAGTATGAAGTATCCTTGTGGAGATGTAAATGTTCTCTAGCTTGACTTCAATGTCAGTATCATGGTTGTGATATTGTACAGATTTACAATATGTTACTATTGGGATAATCAACTTAGTGTACATTAAATCTCTCTGTAGTATTTCTCACAACTGCAAGTGAATCTACAGTTATGTCAAAATAAAAAAGTTTAATTAAAAATTGAGTTAAATGCATTATATATGTATGCTTTCATTTATGGAAAATTAAATATATTTGCATATTCATATTATAATAAGTGGTCTGGATGCATGCACAGTAATTGTCCTTTGGTGTGGCATTTCAAGAATTTTTGCTATTTTCTTTTTGAAATTTTAAAATGTCACATGAGTAATATACATAATACATAAATATTCTTATTGTAAAATAATAGAAGTTGAAATTGAAAGCAAATCCTCTCCCAAATCAACTCTCTTCCCTAAAGATAATAATTGTTAACATTTTGGCTTGTATTCTTCCAGACAACTCTATAATTGCATACACATGTGAAAATATATTTTTTTCAGGATCATTTAAAATAAATATAATTATAACTGTAATTCTATCACTCTTTTCACAAAAATATGACTTGAAGATATTTCTCAGTCTGTAAACATTCATAAACTTGATCTTTTTTAACAAGGACATACTTGTCCATAATTAATCAAATTAGTCCATATGGGTTTAGCTTATTTTCCATTTTTTACAATTAAGAACAATGCCATATATACTTTCTTGAAAACCTTCTTGTAGATATAAAAATGCTTCTATAGGGTCAATTATTAGAGATGAAATTGCTAGGGTGAAGTATATATTCATTTTAAAATATGAAAGAAACTACAAAATTGTCCTCTGGAAAAAGCTAACAAAATACGTACCTTCCAACAGCATATGAGAACGTCTCTTTCAAAATATAGTAAAGCAGAATATTGTCAATCCAATTATTTTTAATTTAATTTTTAAATTTTAATCAAAAAATGCAAAAATAAGCTACATTAAGATATTTTTCACCACCATCAAGACAAATAAAATCTTGGCTTCATTTCACTTCCCTCCTACCGTACCCATACCAGCTCTGCCAGCATTCACGTTAGAATCATCTGGGGTTTATAGTTCAGATTGTGATTATTTTTTAACATATGCACCAATTTTTTAGACTTCATTAGTTTTACTGGTACCTTTGTTCTCTAGTGTTACCTGCATCCCTTGCCTTCCTCCTTCTTTTACTTCCTTTTGTTTTTACTAGAATAAGGCCTTGAGTAATTCACACAAATGGTATTTTGGGAATAGAATTCTAAGTTTAAAATAATTCTGTCTCAGTATTGTTTAATAAAAGCCTGATGACAATCTGATATCACTCATTTGTGCTTAAGCTGCTATCTGTGAAAACTTTTAGGCATTTTTCTTTATCCTTGGAGATCTGACACTTCACTAGTGTCTAGTTGTAGGCCTCTTTTTATGCAACCGCTTAGTATTGCATGGTCCTTTCAACATAAAGACTTACTGCTTTCTTCAGTGTAGAGAATTTTCTCCCCTTAATGGATCATTTGCTCCATCTGTCCTCTCCTTACTTTCTTGGGGCATTGTTTTTGCATGGATATGGGTATTGAAGGTCTACATTCTATTCCTTTTAATGTTTTTCTCATATTTTCTCTGTAGCAGACAAAATAAAGTCCCACCCCCATAGCCACACCAAAGAGGTCCACATATTACCATACAAAATCTATAAATACATGACCTCTTTTTTACATGGAAAAAGAGACTTTGCAGTGTGATTAAATTAAGGATCTTTAAATGGGAAGATTATCCTGGATTATCTGGGTGAACCTAATGTAGTCACAAGAGTTCTTAAAAGAGGTAGGCAGGAGTATCAAGAGTCAGAGAATATGTGACAACAGAAGCAGTCAGACACGAAGGGAGAGAAAGATTTGAAGATGCTCTGTTGCTGGCTTTCAAGATAGAGGAAGAGACCACAAGCAAAGGAATGCAGGTGTCCTCTAGAAGCTAGAAAAGATTCTCTTCTAGAGCTCCCAGAAGAAACACAGCATGTAGACACCTTGATTTTAGGGCTCTGACATCCAGAACTATAAGATAATAAATTGGGGTTGTTTTAAGCCACTATATTTGTGGTCATTTGTTACAGCAGCAATAGGAAACATACACTTCCTTATTAACCCTTTGTTATTTTGCATTGCTTTCTCTGTGAACTATTGGCTTCATCTTACAGTGTACTGAGTTGGTTTTCAGCTCTGTCCTTTCAGCTATTTAGCCTCTCAATTGAAATGTATTCTATTGGTTATGACTGTTTTTACTTGCAAGAACTCTAACTGGATTTTTTCCCCTTTAGGGGGGGAAATTTGTCTTTTATTGATGCAAAATCTATTCAAATCTGAGAATATTAATTAGTTCTATTATAAAGCTTTCTTTATTCTTCTTTTATCTCCATTTCCTCAGTGTTTGTTTTTCCATTTGTTGATTTTGGCAGCTCTTCTTTGTTCTAGTTTTCATTAAATACATGGCAATTCTCAATTGTTGCTCTTCATTGTATTTGAGAATCTTATTCATCTGGACAAGAGTCCTGTTTATTCTAGCCTGTCCCTGGTGATTGTAGGAGAGGAACAATAAAGACAATTTTATGGAATGAATATAGTTTGCCATTTGAGTCTAGGGAATCCTTTCCATAGATCATTTGGTGATATGAAAAATAAAGACCAGTGCAGCATGGGCACTAACACTCAGAGCAGATGCCAGCCAGGAGCCAGTTACGGCATACTGGCTGGCACTTACTCACTGATATCAGCCTTGTCCCTTTCCTTCTGAGAGGTCATATGTTGCACGGACTTCCCTCTCTTCAGAAACCTACACTTACATGTATGCCTTGGGAAAATGCTAGAGTAAGTTTTCCCCTTTTTGTTATTTTTTAAGCTGTGTGTGTGTATATGTGTGTGCATACACTTGTGTCCTTGGATCTTTTTGAGTCGTCCTCTCCTGTTCTTGTAGTCATCTAGAGTTATTTCATCATTTGTTTCTATTAGCCTCCCATTTCTAAACCACTAGATGTAAGTAAAGACTTCTGCCTGAACTCGAATTCTTAGTTTATGAAATTTGATTAGCTTCTCTCTGCCCAAAATAATATATGCAAATCACTGTTTCACTTTATTTTTAAATCTTATATAACATGGAAGCTTGCGCTGAAGATTTAGCATTGTTCCCAATTTAAAAAGGGAATCCCTTACAGCTGAAGAGGAACTTCTCTGCCCCAGATTCATATGGAAACAGAAGAGTGGAAGAAGCTCTTGACAACACATATGTGACAGGAGTACGTTCAGATGTATCCTAGAGTCACTTTTTAAAATATTCTGCTGTCATCTTTAAACATAAAGGTGTCAATAATTAAGTTCTAAAATAAATTTTAAAATAAAAAAATCTGTTATCCTAGAATAATGCAGAAAGAAAATATCATTAATAATTATCATTAGATGATAGTGTTCTAATTTGATACAAATCCCAAAAGTCCAAAATCACAGATCTGGAAGGAACATTAAAGCCAAGTAATTTGAGATTCTCATTTTACAAATGAAGAAACTGAATTCCTAAGAGTTTAAATGATTTTCAAAAGAAACAAAGTCTTTGTTTGCAGAAGCAGAATGGATATTCCTAGCCACTGTGCTTCTAAGCTAAATTATTTAGAGTTTTCTTTAGTTTAGCATCACCTAGATATTGGGTAGCACGAGTAAAGTAATGTCCTTGTTTATGCTGAATTATCTGATTAGCTCTGATATTCTAAATACAGAAAACACTGGTTTGTTGCACTTTCTGTCTTCCAAAATTAATAACCAGCCTTTCCATCTATTTCCTAATTTATAAAAAATAAAGTATTATTTTATAGTAAATACAGCCTAAGTAAAATTTCTTTCAAAACAGTTTCCCTTCAAAATAAAATTTTGAAGAAATAAGAAGAAAGAGACCTTTACAACAGTGGGAGCTGTGGTACTTGAAAGCTAGAAAGGACTTCAGTATTCATGTAGCAAAGAAGAAAAGGCCTGGGGAGGCTGCAACCCAATCCTCTCATTTTAAGACCCAGCTTTAGGTGCTAAAGAGCTGGGTGACCTTGAGTGAGGCATGTACCTGCACTAGGTTTGGTTTCTCTGAATTTAGGTCTCAGATTTTATTATTATTATTATCTGGTTTCTTTTAAGATTAAGAATATTTCTTTTATATTACAGACATGTATAATAATTTTAGCCCAACTAGATGCACTTATAAAATCGGAAGAACACAGTTATCTTTCTAAACAAGGAAACAAAAAATTGCATACCAGGACATATAAACTTGATTCACAGATTCATGCTCCCACCACTCTCCAACCCCCAGAGCACAGTGGAATGTCCCCAAATAATCACTCCCACATCAGTGTAGGCTGAGCCAACTTCAGAAACTTATGGTCCACAGACAATTTAGTTGAGGAGACATATCATTACAACTGGTATTTTTCCAAACAGGGATTAAAATTTTCACTGAGAGTTTCTGCACACACCACCCAGAGTGTTACCAGATTTTTCTGAATTGCTAAATGAAAATGAGCCCAATTTAGTACTTAAGTATCATTTTACTGTTACACTTTTTAATTTTTTTTGCATTACTTGCTAGCTATACTTTCACAGAATATGAGAAATAATTTCCTTCACTTAATCCTAGTAATTTAGTCCTTTTCCATATGACAATTTTCTCCCTTCATTTTTAATTGATATGAAATTTGCATAGCTGATGTTACTTTCAACTTAAACAGCCCATACATAACTATTGCTATTACATGGGGTGCAATTATAAGTGTCAAAGCTGCAGCTGGCTTCCTCCTCTTCCCTTCAACTAAACAAAAATCACTGAGTAATACCAATGGGATAATAAAGCTTCTGCCAAGGTCTCTGGGATGAGAATTAAGTATTACATGCAAATCAAGCATGCATTACAATTTTTCGAAATAAATTCTTAGAAAACTCTTAGTTAAGCCTTTTTACTAACCATATATGTAATGATGCTTTTATTAGAATATATAAGTTTAATCAGTCATTATTCATACTCACTGGCTCACAACTTGAAAGTCCTTTCAATAGCCCACATGGAAACTTAAGTATGTGATATCAGCTATTTTGAAGAAATATTTATTGACAAATTTCTATTAATAAGCTATTAATTAATATTCAATTTTTAATAAGTAATATATGCTAATGCTAATCTTTACAATGTCTCATATTTATAAGCTATGAGATTTATAAATTTTCAAATTATTTACATGTATTATCTTGCTGTGCCACAAAACAACCCACTGATGTAGGTAGAGGTGATCTCTACAGATATTACATATGAGGTAATATACGACCATTTTCTAGAGCACAGAGGGAGGATTCAATAAACAGTGTTTCTAGCCCTCCAAAATTTGCCGGCAAGTGGCAGAATTGTGCCTGAAAGCCAAATCTTCCAGTTCCCAATCTAATATTTTATATGCTGTACCACACTGACCCTACAGATAAAACATAAACT
This sequence comes from Eschrichtius robustus, assembly GCF_028021215.1. Classification (NCBI taxonomy): domain Eukaryota; kingdom Metazoa; phylum Chordata; class Mammalia; order Artiodactyla; family Eschrichtiidae; genus Eschrichtius; species Eschrichtius robustus. Next base: position 62,681,896 of record NC_090827.1, on the reverse strand, counting down.
CTGATAATGAAGCATCAACAAGCCACTCTCCTAATTTCAGGGCAAGAGAGGGCTGCAGTTAGCTCTCAAAGGACCACTCTTCCATCTTCTGGGACCTTGTATGGAGAAAGGAAGCAAATGCTGTTCTCTCCCTGTCAGGGGCACAGCACCTTCAAGCCCGGTATAGTAGTTAGTAGAAGAAAATGAGTTCCCTCACAACAAACACCCAGGCTCCCTGTGGCTGCCCTTTTTTTTAATGGAAAATTTCAAACATATCCAAAAGTACGGAAGGATAGTATAGAGAACCCTCATGAACCGTCACTTGGCTTCCACAACTGCCAACATTTTTCCTATATTTTTTTAGACATGCTATTTCTGAAGGTAAGCTGATGTCTCAAGACTTCTTGCTGTGTGGTTTCCATGAGATCAATGAACCAGCTGCCCTAAGAATAGCTAGAGAGGGAAAAATTATGACTCCACACCTCTTATTTCCTGCTCCACTTTCAAGTCAGAGGACAAATTTACCTTATGTCTCAAGAGCCAAAAAGTACATACAATTAAAGAGATGGCCTAATTCCCCTAATTCTGATTTGCGTTAATTTTGACTTGCTGGTCCCAAACCTGATACAACTTGAGTGTCTTCCTCTCAAATGTAAATCCATGACTTGTGAGCTCTGCCTTTTCTGGATCCCCACAGAGTCTCCTTGCACACGGCTTATGTTGCTTCTGGTATTCTGCCTTAAATTACATTAATTTATGAATGTGTCTTATCCTTCCTGTTGGAGTTTAATGAGGACGTTGCATTCCTTTCACAACCAGAATGTCAATTTTTACAGAATAAGTGTATATGAAGTATTTATTGAATTTATTACTTTCCTCATGAATACCAAAGTTTAACTCATATATTCTGAAAGTTTTTTTAAAAAATATCCTAAATTAAGGCAAATGGTGGTTCCACAAATTATACAATTTAAAACAACAGAGAAGGAAAGTAACTTAAGGAACCAAAAACTCAAAAAATTTTTTTTAAATTTTTTAAGGTCCACAATTATTTACACTGGTTCATCTCAAATTCCTAATACATGAATAAGCTCACCACTGAAACATGTTTTCTTTTTCCTGCTAAACTTTATGTTCTCATCATAAAATAAAACAGCTCTTACATAAACAGCAAATATTAAAATATATGTTAAAACTGGCATGTGACACATATCCATGACCATCTTATGACAGTCATACTCAGCATTTAGGGGATGCTTTCATCCAGCAACTAAAATCCTTTTCAGCAGCACTTTCACAGGTTTTTAAAATACTTTTGAGGAAAAGAAAAGCACTTTGCCTCAACTTTCAGAATAAGAAAAGTGAGTCATCAAGGCTTAGCTACTGTCTGGTTTATAGAGGAAATCAGTAGGCACCTACGGGTGTGAATTGCCAACTTCTGGATCAATCATACAGTCAGTTAACAAATCTTTATTGAATACATACTATGTGCTAGACCCAGCACTAAGCATTAGGGATAAAAAGATAATACCCTGCTTTACCCTTGAGGAATTTACAATTTAATAAAAGGAAACAAACTTTTAAAGTAAATGCGGAGAAGTTAATAGGTAATACAATAAAAACATGTACTTATTTTAAAGGGAACCCAAATGTAAGATTAGCCCATTCTACTGAGGTACAGTAGAGAATGTGCTCTATCAACTGAACCTTGAAAAATGATGGAGATATTGACCAGGGGGGTCAAGGAAGGGAATGAGTTTTAGGCAGTGGGAGAATCATGTACACAGCATGGAGGTTTGAAATTACACAATCTGCTCATAGAACTGCAAGTGAAGTGGTTTGGAAAAGCTAGACCTATAGCCACTCTACAACCTCAACCCCTGGAGTTCTGAGTCTCCCTTTTAGCCCTGTTAGCACTGGGAATTCAGGACTCCCACCTCTGCTGCTGTTATCTGTCTACTCCATCTGCTTTCAAATCAGGAGGCTGTCCCTCGGATAAGGAGCACAGCTGTAGAAGATTGCCATCAATGTAATCAACCCACACCTGCTTCACGCATCTCTTCTGTTTTCTTAGGCCCCTGGCCCCAGAAAGGAATACCAGCCATCTTTCAATCCCTCCTTCAAAGGAAAGACTGTCATTTAGACCATTTTAGAAAGAACCCCTTGGAAGTAGAGCCTCCTGCTGCCAAAGGGGTATATTAACGCATGTATGAGGAATCTAGAAAAATGGTACAGATGAACCTAGTTCCAGGGCAGCAATAGAGACGGAGAGGTAGAGAAGGGACGTGTGGACACGGTGGGGGAAGGGGAGGGTGGGATGAATTGGGAGAGTATGTTTAACATAAATACACTACCATGTGTAAAACAGATAGCTAATGGGAAACCTGCTGTATAGCACAGGGAGCTCAGCTTGGTGCTCTGTGATGACCTAGATGGGGGGAGGGGGACAGGGAAGGAGGTACATACAGCTGATTCATTTCACTGTACAGCAGAAATTAACACAACACTGTATAGCAATTATACTCCAATAAAAAAAAATCTAGTGGAAAAAAGGGCAAGGAAACAAGTAGCTCTAATATGAATCAAAATACCACTTTGATACAAATATAAGTACTGCTAATAGAGGTTTCTGGATGTTCAGATGCAGAAGTCCCACAGGTCAGAATGTAATTATAATGCTTATTAGCACTTACTATGTTCTAGATCCTGTTTGAAGTACATTATTACTTTTTAGTTCATTTAATTCTACCATGTCTGCATTATTATTATGATGATTTTAAAGATCTCATTTTAAAGATGGGGAAATAAGTTCTGGAAGACTAAAATAACTTGTCTGAAGATACTCATCCAATAAGAAGCTAAGTTGGGTAAGCCTATAGCAGTATGCTCTCAGAGCTTATACACTTAACTACCCTGCCATTCTTCCTAGTTTGGAAAAGTCTCTGAGTTGGGATACCTATCCAAAGTCTGCCCCAAGGAAGGGAAGGATTTTTATATTTCTAGTAGGTGGCAGAGGTGGGATTCCCTTGTGGTCATCTCTTTCCTCTGTCATAATGATGCTGTACAAATTGGGGTGCAGGACTGTTTTCTTGCTTTGCAGAGGAAAAACCTCAGGCATTGGGAGATCAAGTGGTTCACCTTAAAGATCATGCAATTAGTTTATGCCAGACAAAAAAATTGGTCTGAGCCTCCCTACTTCCTGCTCAGTGTCCTTTGTATCTGATGGCTCCATATGTCTCCATCCATCCCTACTCAGTCAATAACTCATTAAACACTTCTTGCCCTGAGAGGACTACGCATCCCTTATTTCAAGACAAAATTTGAAGATTAAAGGCTAGGAATTTCCCTCTTACCCAATCTACAATGTGAGGGAGGGGAGGGGGAATATTACTTTTCATTCCTAAAACACAATTGTTTTACTTGTATAAAGACTGTTGTTTTATCCCTTCTTGGTCTTTTCCTCACTAGATTAAATGACTGCAACTTTTATGCTTTCCTTTCCAGCTGTAGCTGAAATCCAATTGATTGGATTCAACAGATCTCATTGCCCCCTAATTGGATTCTGGATTCTTGTCATGCTTTGTGAAATTTTGATGATCTCTCACTAGATTCTACATTCATCTAGATATTATCATTATTCCATTAGCCACATTCTCTAGCCATTCTTCTTAAAGAAACTATAGTACTAATTCATTTTAGTTTATGATAGGATTCAAACCCTGGCTCTGTCAATTTCTAGCTCCATGACATGAACAAGTTTTTGGATCTCTCTAAATCTCAGTTTGCTCTTCAATAAAATGGAAAAGAGACAACATAACTAAACCCACTTCACAGGGTTTCATTAGCACTTTGTAAACTGCAAAGAAGCTATTGTAATAAGGTAGGAACTATTCGCATTTCCCAAGAAAAGCAAAAAGACATAAAACAAAAGTTAAGTTTTTCTCCCATACTATTTGCGAATAGGACACGTGGAAAACAAGTCATTGTGTTGTCACCAAAATAAGAGATATACTGAAAAATAATGAGACTTCTTTTTCAAACACGTCAGAATGTATACATCCTAATTAATGTTATATTCTTCGAAGTACCTTTGTAATATTACCATTTTCCTTAATAGTTTGGCTCACTTATTTCAGAGTCTGTGATACATTCCTGTTAATATCCACAGTGCTGAGAATTCTTATCCTTTGAAGGTGAATTTGGTTTTAAAAAGAGTCATAAGTCATTTGAATACAAAGTTATACATTGCTAACTGTTTATTAACTGGGGATTGGTTTATACACTGAAGTACTCTACAGCTGTGAAAAAAAAATAAATGTGGAGGGTTTCCCTGGTGGCGCAGTGGTTGGGAGTCTTCCTGCCAGTGGAGGGGACACGGGTTCGGCCCCGGTCTGGGGGGATCCCACATGCCGCGGAGCGACTGGGCCCGTGAGCCGCAGTTGCTGAGCCTGCGCGTCTGGAGCTTGTGCTCCGCAGCGAGAGAGGCTGAGGTGGTGAGGGGCCTGCGCGCCGCGGTGAGGAGCGGCCCCCGCTTGCCACGGCTGGAGGAAGCCCTCGCACAGAAACGAAGACCCAACACAGCCATAAATAAATAAATAAATAATAATAATAATAAAAACAGATTTTAAAAAATAAATAAATAAATGTGGAAACTATGTATGGATATGAGATGATCTCCAAGACTTTCCTTAATAAAATAAAGTTGACAAATTGTTTGTGAGCATATTACTATCTATGTTGAAAAATACGAGAGAAATAAACACACTTATGCAATTGTATTTTCTTAAAATATGTCTGAAAGGATACCCACAAAAGGGAAAATTTGGTAGCTTCTGAGTCAGAGAATCATGTGAATATATTTACTATTAACGAAACAGATTTTTTTACAAGTCAGGTGAAGTCTGAAGAATAAAGTAAAAAAACAAGCTGAATAATATTTGTGGATGAGACTGAAAATAAGGAAATGAGAGTGATTTTCTTATGAAACTCAGACTAATTCTTCATGGAACAATTAAAAAATTCTTTTTCAGAAAAGATTTCACTTCTTCCTTTGATGATCTGATGGACAACACATATTTTGAAGAATACATTCTGCACATTTTAAGCTGTTTGGGTTTTTTTGTTAATGTACAATATTCTCATTACCTTAGAGTCATACTTTATATATATTACATATAGAAATAAATCTAATGGAAGAAAACAGCATTTCACTTTCTTATAATTTTGCAAATTATTGTTACAAATGCATAGAAACATATATTCTCCAAGTAAACAAGCTCTTTCTACTACCAGAATTAATCTGGTTTTAAAATTGTCTGTCATCAACTATGAATATGAATAAAACTCCTGATAAATAAATAAGAATTCCTCCAAAATTACATATATTTTCTTCAACACTTAGCATTATAGAATACTATTTTCAACTTAGCCTTTTGTTTGTGTGTACATATGTGTGTTTTCCAAAACTCTGTGTAATGATTACCAGAGCTTTCTATTCCTTTTGCTGCTGTGCTTGTCTGTGTGTTTGATATAGCATCTAACATTTGTAGGTATGCATGTTGTACATCGATACATTCCCAAGCATACACCCTCACATTTGAAACATTAGGACTTGCTATAGGTAGCAAGAAAAATAAAGTGTGTTATTAGACTCTTTTCATAGCAGAACTTATTATTATCTTTAAAAAATACACACAGCATTAGTAAAGACAAAAGCACAAAATGGTAAATCACTCTTATTTTCAAGGACTGAACGTTCTTTCAAATAGTTAACTGCAAAATGCATAAAACTGTGAAACACATAAAAATGGTATGTAACAAATAGTAAAACATAATGGAAGTTTAACTGTTAAAAGAATAAAACCTGCTAAATGAATAATAGCAGTAGCCAAGCCGGCTATGATTTCATGCTTTTCCATTGTAAAATGTAGGAATCCATTCACATACAATAATTCCAGAGGGAAAGTTCCACAGTTTTAAGATATTTGTGGAGTAACAAGTCAGCTTCACTAGAATCCTCCTCATTTTAAAGACAAACTAAACCTGCTGATGCTGCACATTCCTGAGAAAAGTAAAGATTAAACCTCCCAAGAATTAGAAATGCTTAGTTATCTGCTTTCCAGAATAATTTGCTGTATGCCCATACAAAAGACAGCCACATAAGAAAGCACAAAATAAGCACTGTTATCACGAAAGGGCGGATATTGTAAGAGCCAGTCTGCTTACTTATACAACAGCTGGTGAGCTCCTTCCTAGTTTTTCTAGTCTTTTATACCATATACTCCCCTCAACAAGACAGATTAGTATATTTTACAAAAGGTTGTTCTTTTCTTCTCTAAGTGTAATAAAAATGGAATTCAACTTACATTTGACAGGAATAACTAAACTGGGAAAACTCTCTTTACTTCCTCCCTAATTCCTTGTGGTAGATTGATTGCACTATTGACCCTAACTCTTTACTATATTATGTGAGTTTGGAGTTCCTCCCATTAAAACAAAGTATATTTCCAACACCCAACGTGACTTGCTTTGGCCAGAAGAATGAAGTAGAAGTTACGGTGCCCAGTTCCAAACCTAGGCCTCAAGAGGCCTTGCATGCTCCCAATTACTATCCTGAATCTCTTCCATCATCATAAGAACATCTTGGGGCTGGCTACCTGCTGGTCATAGGAAGAGGACAATGAGAGATACACTGAGCAGAGCCACATCCAGCCAACTGCAGACATGAAAGTGAACTCAGCCAAGACTGGCAAAACTGTCCACCTGAGCTTAGCCTAGGTAAGTTGACTCACAGTGTCATGAAAAATAATAAATAATTATTGTTTTAAGCCACTGGGTTTTGGCATAGCTTGTTACTCAGCAACACCTGATATTTCCTCCAACACTTCTTTCAGTCGTTTCTTCTTTCTCTTTGAATGTTCCTCCTGATCATTTTGCAGGCTCATGAGCCACAGGAGTATATTAACCATGTAAATAGTATTTCCTTAGAGTAGGAGTTTCAGTTTCATTTTAGGTTTTAAAATTTTTTTCTACTCTCTAAAGAAGTCTTTGAAAAGCACATAACACAGAATAATCTGATTTCTACTTACTCAGCTCTACCTTTAGTCAAACTAATTAATTTAATTAAATCTCAATAACATCAGATTACTCAAACGACGACATAATGCAAAGTATTTTAATTATTATATGCTTATAAATTCTTATTTCATGAAGCTACATTCTCAGTCTTTCCAAAATCTTCTACATATCAATTTAGAGGTGGATGGACTATCTTGGGAGAAGCCAAGTGAACATAACTTTACAATGGACTTATAATGGGAATGCACCTAAAAGGACTGATCAATCAATGAAAATGGGACTGCCAAAAAGTAAAAATCAAGAAGGACTAGAGGTGGAGAATATCTAGAAGGGTAGGATGAGGACTTCCACAGAATAATCAACCAAACAGCAAAACAACGGTAAGTGGCAAAAAAAAAAAAAAAGGAAAAAAAAATTTAATACCATTTGAACTCTGGAAATTGTCTTAAGGGCATACAGCAAATGAAGAAACATTTATTGAAGAAAATCTACTAAATCTCAGTAACACCATGAGAGTCTATGTATAACATCTGAACACACAATGTGCTCCATTCCTACCTCTAAGCTTGGTGTGATGGAAAATCCACTCTGGGTGGGAACACAGGGCTCTCTTCCCAGTCAAGCTCCCAGCCAAGGGCTACAGTATCCCTCAGAAGAGGCAGGTCTCTGACATTTCTCATCCGCACACCCTCAACTCCATGTTGCAGAAGCCCCCTATTCCAGACAAGAACAGTTGAGGGGTAGAGGCTCTCTTTCTCCTCCTGACACTCATTCATAGGGCAGAAATTCTTCCCCAGGTGCAGTAGACCAATAATATTTTTCCAGCTTACTCACAGCACAAGGTTTCATGCCAGGTGACGCAGTCTGAGAAGACTCAGAGGCACAGTCCACGCCCAGCATGCTGTTCATAAATCAGGGGTGTCACTTCTAGAGGAGCAGGCCACTAACTCCTCCTCCCAAGATCTGCGGCAGTGGTGCAGAGGTTTTGCCAAGGAGAGAGGTGGGATATAAGAACAAAGGGTTCAAAAGTGTTTCCTAAAGGAACTAACTTCACTAGGAATAGATAATGGGAAGTTCAGGCCTAAGGATACTCTCAAAACACAGTGGGGGTTCTGATGGTAAGTGATTATGAGTAGCTGGTAGCTTCATAGAGCAACAACTAAACCACAGATCAGCCAGAGGTTTATCAGAAAGAACCAGGGAAAGATACAGCTAGGAAGAGCCTTCCTGGCATCAAAACAAACCTGAAAGACCGACCTCAAAAACTTCCCCCTCATACTTAATTGAATCAGACTATGGAAAAATTTATGCCCAAGGCATTGTCAAAAACAAGAGAGCAATCAGTGGAGCCTAATAGGTAGGTGTGATACTAAAAAGGGCAGGCAGGATAATAGAACGATAATGGAAAGAGATAGTCAAATAGTGCCCTGTGGGAAGAAAATGATTCATTTAAGTATCCCAACAAAGTCACTAAACAAATAAAGAAGCAAGCAACACAAAAAGCTCCATAGAGTAGGGAGGAGGAGGAGGAATCTGTATACAGAGGTACTACAACATATTATCTAAAATGTTTGGTTTTCAACAAAAAAATGTGAGATGTGCAAAGAAACAGAAAAGTGTGATCTATACACAGGAAAAAAATCAAAAACAAAAACAAAAACAGGCAACTGCAACTGCCTTGAGAAGGGCCTAGATGTCAGTGTAGCCAAAAAAAGATGTTAAAGCAACTATCATGAAGTAAAGAGGTAATCAAAGGTATGATGACAATGTGTCATTAAATAAGGAATATCAACTAAGAGACAGAAATTATATTTTAAAAGAACCAAACGGGTCTTTTGTGTTTCCATACACATTTTAAAATTATTTGTTCTAGTTCTGTGAAAAATGCCACTGGTAATTTGATAGGGCTTGCATTGAATCTGTACATTGCCTTGGGTAGTATGGTCATTTTAACAAAATTAATTCTTCCACTCCAAGAACACAGTATATCTTTCCATCTGTTTGTGTCACCTTCAACTTCTTTCATCAGTTGTCTTATAGTTGTCAGAGTACAAGTCTTTTATCTCCTTAGGTTGGTTTATTCCTAGGTATTTTATTCTTTTTGATGCAATGGTAAATGAGATTGTTTCCTTAATTCCTCTTTCTGATATTTTGTTGTTAGTGTATAGAAATGCAACAGATTTCTGTATATTAACTTTGTTGTTTTTTTTTTCACACACACACACTGTATTTTATTTTTACAAGAGATAAATAGACTGACACCAAGCATTGTACATGGATGACCACAACAAAAGCAACAATGATTGCAATTACCAAACATGAAACACACTCATACTATGTCATAATATTGGCATTCAGTCCAGTAATCCTCCGCTGTAACAGCTCCTTTACTTTGCAGTGAAAATTGATTTGTATATTCTTTGCCTCTGAGACCTTGTGGGATTTTTTTTTTTTTTAATTCAGACAGAAAGTCACAAAAATTATACTCATCCTCATCAGTTCACTCAGTCCCATGTAATTAATTTTTTTTTTTCATCTTGATCTTTTGTTAGCACTTTTATGAGTTCATCAGTTTTTCATTAGAGTTCTGAAAATGCTTATTCATTCAGTTCAGCAGTACAGTCAGTTACCAGAAACCTGTACTTGTCAGAGTGTATATTAACTTTGTATCCTGCAACTTTACCAAATTTATTAATGAGCTCTAGTAGTTTTCTAGTGGTGTCTTTAGGATTTTCTATGTATAGTATCATGTCAACTGCAAACAGTGACAGTTTTACTTCTTTCTTTCCAATTTGGATTCCTTTTATTTCTTTTCCTTGTCTGATTGCTGTGGCTAGGACTTCCAATACTATGTTGAATAAAAGTGGTGAAAGTGGGCAAACTGGACAGCCACATGTAAAAGAATGAAGTTAGAACCTTCTCTAACACCATATTAGAAAAATAAACTCAAAATGGATTAAAGAGTTAAATGTAATACCAGAAACCATAAAACTCCTAGAGGAAAACATAGGCAGAACACTCTTTGACATAAATTGTAGCAATATTTTTTTGGATCTGTCTCCTAAAGCAAAGGAAATAAAAGCAAAAATACACAAATAGGACCTAATTAAACTTAAAAGCTTTCGCACAGCAGAGGAAACCATTGACACAATGAAAGACAACCTACTGAATGGGAGAAAATATTTGCAAATGATATGACGAATAAGTGGTTAATATCCAACATATATAAGCAGTTCATACAACTCAACATCAAAAAAAAATGAACAACTCAATTAAAAAATGGTCAGAAGAATTGAACAGACACTTTTCCAAAGAGAAAATGCAGATGGCCAACAGGCACATGAAAAGATGCTCAACATCACTAATTATCAAGGAAATGTAAATCAAAACCACAATGAGATATCACCTCACACCTGTCAGAATGGCTATCATCAAAAAGAACACAAATAACAAATGTCGGTGAAGATGTGGAGAAAAGGGAATCCTCCTAAATTGTTGGTGGGAATGAAAATTGGTGAAGAAACTGTGGAAAACAGTATGGAGGTTTCTCAAAAAACTAAAAATAGAACTACCATATAATCCAGCAATTCCACTCTTGGGCTTATATCCCAAAAAACCCAAAAATGTTAATTCAAAAAGATACATGCACCCCCATGTTCATAGCAGCATTATTTATAATTGCCAAGATATGGAAGCAACCTAAGTGTCCATCAACAGATGAGTGGATAAAGAAGATATAGTACGTATATTCAATGGAATACTACTCAGCTATACAAAAGAAGGATAGTTTGCCATTTGCAACAATGTGGTTGGACTTGGAGGGTATTATACTAAATGAAATACGTCAGACTGAGAAAGACAAATACTGTATGATGTCACTTATATAAGGAATCTAAAAAATACAACAAACTAGTAAATATAACAAAAAAGAAGCAGACTCACAGATGTAGAGAACAAATTAGTGGTTACCAGTGGGGAGAGGGAAGGAGGGAGGAGCAATATAGGGGTAGGGGATTAAGAGGTACAAAGTATTATGTATAAAATAAGCTACAAGAATATATTGTACAACACAGGGGATATAGTCAATATTTTATAATAACTATAAATGGAGTATAACATTTAAAAATTGTGAATCACTATATTGTACACCTGTAACTTATATAATATTGTACATCAACTATACTTCAATATAAATAATAAATAAATAAAAGAACCAAATTGAAATTCTGGTATTGAAAAGTACAATAACTGAAATGAAATGCTCACTAGAGGGACTCAACAGAAGATTTGATCTCACAGAAGATACAATCAGCAAACTTGAAGATAGATCAATAGAGATTATGCAATCTGAAGAACAAAGAGAAGAGTAAATAAAGAAAATAAACAGAGCCTCAGAGAAATGTGAGATGACATCAGGCAAACCAGCAAATGTAATGAGAGCGCCAGAAGGAGAAAAGAAAGAAAGCAGAAAAATATTTTTGAAGCAATAACAACTTAAAGCTTCCCAAATTTGATTTTTTTAAAAACTACACATCTAAGAAGTTTAATGAATTCCAAGTAGGATAAAAGCAAACAGGTTCACACACAGACATATCATAGTAAAAATGCTGAAAGCTAAAGACACAAGAGAAAACCTTGAAAGCACCAAGAGAAAAAACAAAACAAGGAAACCACATAAAATTAAAATCCGACAGCATCAGAAACAATGAAGGCCAGAAGTCAGTGACATGGCATTTTCATAGTATTGAAAGGGGGAAAAAAAAAAACCTGAACCAAGAAACTAAGAATTTTATACCATGCAAAACTCTTTCAAAAATTAGTATAAAACACATTCCCAAAGCAGAATTTTTATTGCTAGCAGACCCAGCTTACAATAAATACTAAATGAAGTTCCTTAGGCTGAAAGCAAGTAATCCCAGATAATAATTCAAAGTGGTTATACTACTATCAGAAAAAATAAGCTTAAAATAAATATATCACTTAGAGATAAAAAGGACATTTTATAATGATAACAGGGTCAAACCATCAGAAGATGTAGCCATTATAAATACATACGCTACCTAACAACAGAGCCCCCAAATACATGAAGCAAAAACTGACAGAATTGAAGGGGAAAATACATCAACATTAATAGCTGAAGACATCAATACCACACTTTCAATAATGGATAAAACAACAAGACGAGATCAACAAGGAAAGAAAAGATGTGAACAACAGTATAAACCAACAGAACAATAGTATAAATCGCTGCAACACTCCACCCTACAACATCAGAATACACATTCTTCTTAAGTGCCCATGAAGCATTCTTTAGCATAAACTATATGCTAGACAATAAAACAAGTCTCAATAAATTTTAAAAGATTGAAATAATTCCAAGTATGTTCTCCAACTGAATGAAATGAAATTAGGAATCAATAATAAAGAGAAATTGAGGAAATTTATAAATAAGTGGAAATTAAACAGCACAGATAACCAATACAATAAGTCAAAGAAGAAATCACAAGTGATATTAGAAAATACTTTGAGATGAATAAAAATTAAGACACAACAAACCAAAACTTATGGTGTGTATCTAAAGCAGTGCTTGGAAGGACACTTACAGTTATAAATGCCTATATTAAAAAACAAGAAAGATCTCAAATCAACAGTCTAAACTTCCTTTTAAAGACACTGGAAAAAAGAGCAAACTGAACCTAAAGCAAACAGAAGTAAGAAATTAATAAAATACAGAAAACAGTAGAGAAAATCAACAAAACCAAAACTTGGTTCTTTGAAAAGATCAACAACATTAACAAACTTTTAAACTGACCAAGAAAAAAAAAGATAGAACTTTCAAATTACTAAAATCAGGAATGAAAGAGAGGACATCACTACCAAACTTATAGCAATAAGAAGTGTAATGGAATACTATAAAAATTTTATGCCAACAAATTAAATAATGTAGATGAAATGGACAAATTCCTGTAAAGATACAAGTTACTGAAACTCCTCAAGAAAATAATTTAGAAAATCGAATAGACTTACAACAAATAAAGAAATTGAATTAGTAATGAGAAACTTCCTACAAGAATATCCCAAGCAGAGATGGCTTCACTGATGAATTCAACCAAATATTTAAAGAGGAATTAACACAAATTCTTCACAAACTCATACAAAAAAAAAAAAATAGAAGAGGAAGAAATCATTCCCAACTCACTCTATTATAAGTTCAGTATTACACTGAGACAAAAACCACACAAAGGCATTGCAAGAAAAGAAAACTACAGATGAGTATTTCTTGTGAATGTAGATGCAAAATTTTCCAACAAAATACTAGGAAACTGAATCCAGCAACATATAAAAATGATTATATACTATGATCAAGTGAAATTTATCCAGGAAAGGTTTGTTTAATATCCAGAAATCAGTCTATGAAATAAAACATATGAGTAAAGGACAAAAATTACATGATTATCTCCATAAATGCAGAAAAAGCACTTGCCAAAATCCAACAGTTTTCCATGATATTAAAAAAAAAAAAAATTCAACCAGGAAAAGAAGGAAACCTCCTCAACCTGATAAAGGATATTCATGAAAAATATAGGGATAACATCAAACTTAATGGTGAAAGGCTGAATGTTTTATGCTACATTCAGGAACAAAACACAGATGTCTACTCTTGTTACTTCTAGTCAACATTCTACTGGAGGTTCTAGCCAGGGAAATTAGGCAAGAAAAAGAAATAAAAAACATTCAGATTTGAAATGAAGAAGTAAAGCTATCTCTATTTACTGATGACATGATCATTTATATGAATAATCTTAAGGAATCCACCAAAACACAATTAGAACTAACAAGTTCATCAAGTTTGCAGGGTAAAGTATCAATACACAAATATTAATTGAACTTCTATATCTAGCAATAAGCAACCCTAAAGTGAAATTAGGAAAATAATTCCATTTATAACAGCATCAAAAGAATGAAATTCTTTGGAATAACTTTAACAAGTTAAGTGTAAAACTTATGCTCTGAAAACTATAAAACATTGCTGATAGATATTAATAAAAACATAAATAAGTGGAAAGACATCTCATGTTCATGAATCAGAAGACTTAATATTGATGATTTCAATATTCATTAAACTGATCTATACTTTTAATGCAATCCTTGTCAAAATTCCACTTGATTTTTTTTCAGAAATTGACAAGCTTATCCTAAAATTTATATGGATAATTCAAGGGACCCAGAATAGCCACACACATACAGAAAATCTTGAGTGAAAGAACAATTTAAAGGGCACACACTCCCCAATTTCAAAACTTACTACAAAGCTGTAGTAATCAAACAAGTGTGGTACCAGGACAAGGTTAGACATATAGATCAATGAAACAGAGTCTAGAAATAAGAGCTCACTTTTGCATCAATTGATTTTCAACAACTTTACTATATTCTTTTCAACAAATGCTGCTGGGAAAACTGGATACTCACAGGCAAAGAAAAAAAAAAGTTGGAACCCTTCCTCACACCACACACAAAATTAACTCAAGTATATCATAGATATAAATGTAAAAGCTAAAGCTATAAAACTTTTAGAATAAAATATGAAAGCAAATCTCTGTAAGTCTGCATTACTACAGATAGTGGTTTGGCTTCCTGGGCTTGTTGCTACAGGTTGTAGATCAGATTTCAATTTTTATATATGGTCTAGCCATTGTCCATTGATATACTCAGGCTCTCAGAATCAAATGCTAGCTATGGAATCTCCAGCAATATACCCAGTCTTTCTTAGCCTCAGTGCCTTCATTTGTAAAACTAAATTAGTAGTAGCCTCTACTGCACAGGATAATACTGTATAGCCCATACAAATACTTTCTGAACTAAAAAAAAAAAAAAATCCAATAATGCCAGTACATCAGCTATTTGTGAGAAATGTAACAGGCTTTGATACTGAGGATATACTGAAATAGCACTTAGCGCAGTGCCTGACACAAAGCAGGTAAACAATTGCTAGATTTTTTTTTCTCTTTCCTTGGTTTTTCACTGTAGGATCATCCTTGTCACCCTGTTTGGGTAGTGTGTATACAAAGTGATAATACACAATTATACATGATAAGAAGCATTGCAATACTATATGACTGCAAAAAGACACTTTTTCTCTTCAAGGGCATACAGATTTACCAAAGAGACCTAGATAATACTGCTGCTAGCTTCCTGGGAGTGAGCAACAGTCTTAACGAGTTTCTCCATTCATTCAATCACATATACTTTAGGCTTCCATCCCTTTTGTAGATGAGTCTATTCCAACTAAGGCTGTCAATGTTTCACAGCAGTTTTATGTATGCAATTAAATAGTTTGGCACTGAAGAAAAAGTCTTCATTTTTCTGTGCTGTCTACTAAAGAACACACAAACAACTGGATCCCAGGGTGCTTTCTCCATTACAAATTTCATCTGGTACAACTTAGGCCTCATCTCTCCTCTCAAGAATAATCTTTATAGAGCATTAGCTTAGATGGTGTGAATGGTTTCTTAGTTTCTCTCATCTCCAGATTAGCATATTCCCACCCCACCCGTAAGATGACAACAGTTAAAACGTGAACAGACACAGCAATATTGAGACCTGGAAAAGATGTGCTTAAGCCCACGCTGGAAGGGCATATGGTACACATTCCAACTCTGGGCAGTCCTACAAAGGACCAGCCCACTCTCACTCCTAATAGATGGCTCAATTTTACCACAGAAATCACTTTACTTTTTCATTCCAGATGTTTTCCTACCATTTGGCCAGGAGCTATAAAATCACAGCTTATATAAAATTAATTCTGGGGCATTCAAGTAAACAGAAGTTGTACCAACCTAGGTGTTGGGGTAGCTTACTAGTACAAGAGAAAAACCAGGATACTGACTAAAACCCAAAGATGCTAGTAAGTTACGTGTGGCAAGCATTCCAGTAAAAAATCATAGAAGTATAATAAAGAAGAATTCTATAAAAGTTTATTATTTTGGGGACTTCCCTGGTGGTCCAGTGGCTGAGACTCTGTGCTCCCAATGTGGGGGGCCGGGTTCGATCCCTGGTCAGGGAACTAGGTCCCACATACCACAACTAAGAGGTCGCATGCCTCAACTAAGGAGCCCACATGCCGCAACTAAGACCCGGTGCAGCCAAATAAATAAATAAATAAATATTAAAAAAAAAAAAGTTTATTATTTTTAATACTTTCTATTACTAGTCTGAGTTTTTGGGAAAATTGGCCAGCTTTTTCAGAATACACTTGTGGCAATATGAAGTCTTTTTCTGTTTTTTTCATGCATTTTAAAATTTATTTAGTAACCATTTGTAAATGGGAATGAATAGCAGATAATATATGCAGCATTTAAAAATGAGTCTAACGTTTTAGTATGGACACCAAGGGGGGAAAGCGGGGCAGGGGTGGTGGTGGTGGGATGAACTGGGAGATTGGGACTGACATATATACACTAATTTGTATAAAATACGTAACTAATAAGAACCTGCTGTATAAAATAAAATAAAATAAAATATACTTCAATAAAATTCTAATGTTTTAAAGTGGGCTGATTACCAATTCACAAAATATGGAACATTGTAGTCTTTTTTTAGTACACTCACCTCTAACCCACTTTTTTTTTTTTTGAGCAAGATTACATAAATTATAATGGCAAAAATCAAAGTTTTAAAGATAAGAATCCTTTCTAAGAATGATGGGGTATATAAACAGGGACTTGAAGAAAAGGGCAAGGAAAGCTATAGCTGGAAGACTGCATGGACAAAAGTCAATTCATATTCCAATGCTCATTTTCTAAGACTAAAAATAAAAAGTTCATAACATAAAAGCATGGACTCTTAAGACTTCCTTATCTGCTTAGTTTTAGAAATAAACCATTTGCAGTTTGTTACCAAAAAAAAAAAAGAAGAAAAAAACGTTTTCCAGATTTAGAGAGTAAATCCTAAAAGTAAAATTTCAAAATTATCAAAATATGATAATATGTGAAATTTTAGAAAATATACTCTCTAAATTCCAGAGTACACATGACCCCACTTCGAGAAACTATTCTGTAGGTTATTTTAACTCTGATTAAACTTAAGCATTGTTCATCAGTACAAGATTAAAGATCTGTACTGAATATCAGAAGTGACAGTTTCTAGCATATTTTTATTGATGAAAGTAAAGAATGGTAAACTTTGTCTGTAAAGTAGACACACAATGGAGAAATGGCAGTGGATGTGGGTATCAAGCAGTGGATAAGCTGTAATGAGACATCATTTGCTAATTCCAACTGCATACCTCTGACTTCCCACTGAAACAAAAATCACATTTTCTGAGAAGTTTGGGGGGGCGGTGTATCTTTGACCTTTTTTTTTTTTTTTGAATTTCTATACAGCAGATTCTCATTAGTTATCCATTTTATACGTATTAGTGTATATACGTCAATTCCAATCTCCCAATTCAACACACCACCACACACTCCCAGCCACTTTCCCCCTTGGTGTCCATACATTTGTTCTCTACATCTGTGTCTCAATTTCTGCACTGCAAACCAGTCCATCTGTACTATTTTTCTAGTTTCCACATATATGCATTAATATACGATAATTGTTTTTCTCTTTCTGACTTACTTCACTCTGTATGACAGTCTCTAGATCCATCCACTTCTCTACAAATGACCCTATTTCGTTCTTTTTATGGCTGAGTAATATTCCATTGCATACATGTACCACAACTTCTTTATCCATTCGTCTAGCGATGGGCATTTAGGTTGCTTCCGTGACCTGGCTATTGTAAATAGTGCTGCAATGAACATTCGGGTGCATGTGTCTTTTTGAATTACGGTTTTCTCTGGGTACATGACCAATAGTGGGATTGCTGCGTCGTATGGTAATTCTATTTTTAGTTTATTAAGGAACCTCCATACTGTTCTCCATAGTGGCTGTATCAATTTAAATTCCACCAACAGTACAAGAGGGTTCACTTTTCTCCACACCCTCTCCAGCATTTGTTGTAGATTTTCTGATGATGGCCATTCTAACTGGTGTGAGGTGATACCTCATTGCAGTTTTCATTTGCATTTCTCTAATAATTAGTGATGGTGAGCAGCTTTTCATGTGCTTCTTGGCCATCTGTATATCTTCTTTGGAGAAATGTCTATTTAGGGCTTCTGCACATTTTTGGATTGGGTTGTTTGTTTTTTTAATATTGAGCTGCATGAGCAGTTTATATATTTTGGAGATTAATCCTTTGTCCATTGATTCATTTGCAAATATTTTTGCCCATTCTGAGGGTTGTCTTTTCGTCTTGTTTGTAGTTTCCTTTGCTGTGCAAAAGCTTCTAAGTTTCATTAAGTCCCATTTGTTTATTTTTTTTATTTTTTATTTTTTTTAAAAGGGAACGCTGTTTATTTATTTATTTATTTTGGCTGTGTTGGGTCTTCGTTTCTGTGCGAGGGCTTTCTCTAGTTGCGGCGAGCGGGGGCCACTCTTCATCACGGTGCGTGGGCCTCTCACTGTCGCAGCCTCTCTTCCATTTGTTTATTTTTGTTATTATTTCCATTACTCAAAGAGGTGGATCATAAAAGATCTTGGTGTGATTTATGTCAAAGAGTGTTCTGCCTATGTTTTCCTCTAAGAGTTTTAAAGTGTCCAGTCTTACATTTAGGTCTCTAATCCATTTTGAGTTTATTTTTGTGTGTGGTGTTAGGGAGTGATCTAATTTCATTCTTTTACATGTAGCTGTCCAGTTTTCCCAGCACCACTTATTGAAGAGGCTATCTTTTTTCCATTGTATATCCTTGCCTCCTTTGTCATAGATTACTTGACCATAGATGCACAGGTTTATCTCTGGGCTTTCTATCCTGTTCCATTGATCTATATTTCTGTTTTTGTGCCAGTACCATATTGTCTTGATTACTGTAGCTTTGTAGTATAGTCTGAAGTCAAGGAGTCTGATTCCTGCAGCTCCACTTTTTTCCCTCAGGACTGCTTTGGCTATTCGGGGTCTTTTGTGTCTCCATACAAAGTTTAAGATTTTTTGTTCTAGTTCTGTAAAAAATGCCAGTGGTAATTTGATAGGAATTGCATTGAATCTGTAGATTGCTTTGGGTAGTAGACTCATTTTTACAATATTGATTCTTCCAATCCAAGAACATGGTATATCTTTCCATCTGTTTGTATCATCTTTAATCTCTTTCAACAGTGTCTTATAGTTTTCTGCATACAGGTCTTTTGCCTCCCTTGGTAGGTTTATTCCTAGGTATTTTATTCTTTTTGTTGCAATGGTAAATGGGAGTGTTTCCTTAATTTCTCATTCAGATTTTTCATCATTAGTGTATAGAAATGCAAGAGATTTCTGTGCATTAATTTTTTATCCTGCAGCTTTACCAAATTCATTGATTAGCTCTAGTAGTTTTCTGGTGGCATCTTTAGGATTCCCTATGTATAGTATCATGTCATCTGCAAACAGTGATAGTTTTACGTCTTCTTTTCCAATTTGTATTCCTTTTATATCTTTTTCTTCTCTAATTGCCGTGGCTGGGACTTCCAAAACTATTTTTTGAATAACAGTGGTGAGAGTGGACATCCTTGTCTTGTTCCTGATCTTAGAGGAAATGCATCCAGTTTTTCACCACTGAGAATGATGTTTGTTGTGGGTATTTATTATGTTGAAGTAAGTTCCCTCTATGCCCACTTTCTGGACAGTTTTTATCATAAATGGGTGTTGAATTTTGTCAAAAGCTTATTCTCCATCTATTGAGATGATCATGTTTTTTCTTCTTTACTTTGTTAATACGGTGTATCACATTGATTGATTTGTATATACTGAAGAATCCTTGAATCCCTGGGATAAATCCCACTTGATCATGGTATATGATCCTTTTAATGTGCTGTTGGATTCTGTTTGCCAGTATTTTGTTGAGGATTTTTGCATCTATATTCATGAGTGATATTGGTCTGTAATTTTCTTTTTTTGTAGCATCTTTGGTTTTGGTATCAGGGTGATGGTGGCCTCATTGAACGAGTTTGGGAGTGTTCCTTCCTCTGCAATTTTTTGGAAGAGTTTGAGAAGGATGGGTGTTAGCTCTTCTCTAAATGTTTGATAGAATTCACCTGTGAAGCCTTCTGGTCCTGGACTTCTGTTTGTTGGAAGATTTTTTATGACAGTTTCAATTTCATTACTTGTGATTGGTCTGTTTATATTTTCTATTTCTTTCTGGTTCAGTCTTGGAAGGTTATACCTTTCTAAGAATTTGTCCATTTCTTCCAGGTTGTCTATTTTATTGGCATAGAGTTGCTTGTAGTACTCTCTTAGGATGCTTTGTATTTCTGTGGTGTCTGTTGTAACCTCTCCTTTTTGATTTCTAATTTTATTGATTTGAGTCCTCTCCCTCTTTTTCTTGATGAGGCTGGCTAATGGTTTATCAATTTTGTTTATCTTCTCAAAGAACCAGCTTTCAGTGTTATTGATCTTTGCTATTGTTTTCTTTGTTTCTATTGCATTTATTTCTGCTCTTATTTTTATGATTTCTTTCCTTCTACTAACTTCGGGTTTTGTTTGTTCTTCTTCCTCTACTTCCTTTAGGTGTAAAGTCAGATTGTTTATTTGAGATGTTTGTTGTTTCTTGAGGTAGGATTGTATTGCTATAAACTTCCCTCTTAGAACTGCTTTTGCTGCATCCCATAGGTTTCGGATCATCGTGTTTTCGTTGTTATTTGTCTCTAGGTATTTTTTGATTTCCTCTTTGATTTCTTCAGTGATCTCTTGGTTATTTTGTAACGTATTGTTTAGCCTCCATGTGTTTGTGTTTTTTACGTTTTTTTCCCTGTAATTCACTTCTAATCTCATAGCGTTGTGGTCAGAAAAGATGCTTGATATGATTTCAATTTTCTTAAATTTACCGAGGCTTGATTTGTGACCCAAGATGTGATCTATCCTGGAGAATGTTCTGTGTACACTTGAGAAGAAAGTTTAATCTGCTGTTTTTGGATGGAATGTCCTATAAATATCAATGAAATCTATCTGGTCTATTGTGTCATTTAAAGCTTGTGTTTCTTTATTAATTTTCTGTTTGGATGACCTGTCCATCGGTGTAAGTGAGGTGTTAAAGTCCCCCACTATTATTGTGTTACTGTTGACTTCCTCTTTTATACCTGTTAGTGGTTGCCTTATGTATTGAGGTGCTCCTATGTTGGGTGGATATATATTTATAATGTTGTATCTTCTTCTTGGATTGATCCCTTGATCATTATGTAGTGCCCTTCCCTGTATCTTGTAACATTCTTTATTTTAAAGTCTATTTTATCTGATGTGAGTATTGCTACTCCACCCTTCTTTTGATTTCCATTTGCATGGAAAATCTTTTTTTTTCCATCCCCTCACTTTCAGTCTGTATGTGTCCCTAGGTCTGAAGTGGGTTTCTCGTAGACAGCATATATATGGGTCTTGTTTCTGTATCCATTCAGCGAGCCTGTGTCTTTTGGTTGGAGCATTTAATCCATTCACATTTAAGGAAATTATCGATATGTATGTTCCTATTACCATTTTCTTAATTGTTTTGGGTTTGTTTTTATTTATTTATTTTTGGCTGCGTTGGGTCTTCGTTGCAGTGCGCGGGCTTCTCATTGAGATGGTCTCTCCTGCCGCGGAGCACGGGCTCCAGGCATGTGGGCTCAGTAGCTGCGGCACGCGGGCCCAGCCGCTCCGTGGCACGCGGGATCCTCCCAGACCTGGGCTCAAACCCGTGCCCCTTGCACTGGCAGGCAGATTCCCAACCACTGCATCACCAGGGAAGCCCTCTGGGTTTGTTTTTGTAGGTCCTTTTCTTCTCTTGTGTTTCCCACTTAGACAAGTTCCTTTAGCATTTGTTGTAGAGCTGGTTTGGTGGTGCTGAATTTTCTTAGCTTTTGCTTGTCTGTAAAGCTTTTGATTTCTCCATGGAATCGGAATGTGATCCTTGCCGGGTAGAGTAATCTTGCTTGTAGGTTCTTCCCTTCCATCACTTTAAATATGTCATGCCACTCCCTTCTGGCTTGTAGAGTTTCTGCTGAGAAATCAGCTGTTAACCTTACGGGAGTTCTCTTGTGTTATTTGTCATTTTTCCCTTGCTGCTCTTGATAATTTTTCTTTGTCTCTAATTTTTGCCAATTTGATTACTATGCGTCTCTGCCTGTTTCTCCTTGGGTTTATCCTGTATGGGACTCTCTGCACTTCCTAGACCTGGGTGGCTATTTCCTTTCCCATGTTAGGGACGTTTTCGACTATAATCTCTTCAAATATTTTCTGGGTTCCTTTCTCTTTCTCTTCTCCTTCTGGGACCCCTATAATGCGAATGCTGTTGCGTTTAATGTTGTCCCAGAGGTCTCTTAGGCTGTCTTCATTTCTTTTCATTCTTTTTTCTTCATTCTGTTCTTCAGCAGTGAATTCCACCATTTTGTCTTCCAAGTCATTTATCCGTTCTTCTGCCTCACTTATTCTCCTATTGATTCCTTCTAGTGTATTTTTCATTTCAGTTATTGTATTGTTCATCTCTGTTTCTTTGTTCTTTTGTTCTTCTAGGTCTTTGTTAAACATTTCTTGCATCTTCTCGATCTTTGCCTCCATTCTTTTTCCGAGGTCCTGGATCATCTTCACTATCACTATTCTGAATTCTTTTTCTGGAAGTTTGCCTATCTCCACTTCATTTAGTTGTTTTTTTCTGGGGTTTTGTCTTGTTCCTTCATCTGGTCCATAGCCCTTTTCATCTTGTCTTTCTGTGAATGTGGTTTTAGTTCCACAGGCTGCAGGTTTGTAGTTCTTCTTGCTTCTGCTGTCTTCCCTCTGGTGGATTACGTTATCTAAGAGGCCTGTGCAAGTTTCCTGATGGGAGGGACTGGTGGTGGGTAGAGCTGGCTGTTGCTCTGGTGGGCAGAGCTCAGTAAAACTTTAATCTGCTTGTCTGCTGATGGGTGGGGCTGGGTTCCCTCCCTGTTGGTTGTTTGGCCTGAGGCGACCCAGCACTGAAGCCTACAGGCTCTTTGGTGGGGCTAATGGTGGCCTCTGGGAGGGCTCACACCAAGGGGTACTTCCCAGAACTTCTGCTGCCAGTGTCCTTGTCCTCATGGTGAGACAGAGCCGCCCCCCCACCTCTGCCGGAGACCCTTCAACACTAGCAGGTAGGTCTGGTTCAGTCTCCTGTGGGGGTCACTGCTCCTTCCCCTGGGTCCCGATGTGCACACTACTTTGTGTGTGTCCTCCAAGAGTGGAGTCTCTGTTCCCCCCAGTCCTGCCGAAGTCCTGCAATCAAATCCTGCTAGCCTTCAAAGTCTGATTCTCCGGGAATTCCTCCTCCCATTGGTGGACCCCTAGGTTGGGAAGCCTGACGTGGGGCTCAGAACCTTCACTCCAGTGGGTGGACTTCTGTGGTATAATTGTTCTCCAGTTTGTGAGTCACCCACCCAGTGGTTATGGGATTTGATTTTATTGTGACTGCCCCCCTCCTACCGTCTCATTTTGGCTTCTCCTTTTTCTTTGGATGTGGGGTATCTTCTTTGGTGAGTTCCAGTGTCTTCCTGTCGATGACTGTTCAGCAGTTAGTTGTGATTCCGGTGCTCTCGCAAGAGGGAGTGAGAGCACGTCCTTCTACTCTGCCATCTTGAACCAATCTCCTCTCTAATCCACTTTTAATTAAGGGATTTAACAGACAAATAAACCATTATATTTCTCATAGATTGCTGATATATTGCCAGCATCAGAACTACTGGAAGTATATTTTAGGGGGACAGTTTAGAGATGACTTAAGTCCTATAAATTATTATCATCATCTAAACCAAAATATCTTTGAGTTCAAAGTGCCTGCCTGTGCAGTGGAACATAAACTAAAATCATCAAAGCTGGAGGTGACTCTAGAACTAGCCTGGCCCTGGGCAAGAGTTTGACATGAGACAAATTTTATTTTCCCAAAGTCATTTTACTTTGCCGTTATGCATATATTGATTCAATTTTTTTCTGGCCTTGTCATAGACTCACCCATTCACAGAACTTTATATTCTTTTTTTTTTTTAATTTATTTATTTATTTATGGCTGTGTTGGGTCTTCGTTTCTGTGCGAAGGCTTTCTCTAGTTGCGGCAAGTGGGGGCCACTCTTCATTGCGGTGCGCACGCCTCTCATTATCGCGGCCTCTCTTGTTGCGGAGCACAGGCTCCAGATGCGCAGGCTCAGTAATTGTGGCTCACGGGCCTAGTTGCTCCGCGGCATGTGGGATCTTCCCAGACCAGGGCTCGAACCCCTGTCCCCTGCAGTAGCAGGCAGATTCTCAACCACTGCGCCACCAGGGAAGCCCCTTTTATATTCTTTTAATTGTATCATAAGCCACCTACCATGGTAAGTCACTCTGTAAACAAACCTATACAACATCAACTACCACCTCAGTTTAATAGGTTGGGTATTGATAGCTGGTATAAACAAATTGCTCATTAATAAGTTCTTATTGGTTGAAGTCACTCATTGGTTGAAGTCCAATTAAGACAAACAGCAATCCATAATACACATTCTCAAGAATGCAGTAATTCCTAATACTGAGGGCTTATTCTGTACCAGGCACTCTGTACATGCTTTTTATATATTGCCTGATTTAATACTCAAAATAACTATATGATATTGGTGCTATTATTATCCTCATTTTACACATGAGGAAACTAAGTCACAGAGAGGTTAAATGACTTTAATATCACACAGCTAGTAAATGTCAGATGATCTTTGAACCTAAGCATCCAATCATAGCATCTTTTATCATGTACTGTTCATTATTCTCTTTTTATGGGAGTTGCGATAGCCACTCTTATCATATTGTTTTGCATGATTTCTAATTTGCATAACATATGAAAGTTTTCGTTTGTTCTAACTACTTAACAATGTCCAATTTAAATAATTTGAAGATGAAATACCTCTCCAAATACAATCTTCCTCTGAAAAGTTTCATGCACATTTGCCTTGTACTTTATGCAAAATCCACGCTTGTATGAACGAAGCAGAAGCCTGCTAATGTGCAAAGACTGAATGTTTTGAACCTCTGAGTTCAGCCAGGGGGGCGTACTTACTGTGGCCCAGTACCAGATATGGGGTCCAGCCAACTGTTAGTCATGTGAGTCTCAATACAGCTGCTTAGTGTGCCAGAGTACAGCCACCTGATTTCATATCTTTGAAACTAAGTACAGTAGCTGTAAGTACACTTAAATCAGTCCTCTTCATAAAATCTGAAAAATTAAAATAGATTTTATAAGGTAATTAAACTCAATTAAACTCAATCAACTTTACCAATTAAACTCAATCAAGAAAACTGATTTTCTTTTGCACTAAAATCACAAGTTATTTGTAGCATAATGTTTGAGAGCCCACAGTACCTGAATTCAGGCTCCAGCAACTCAACTGTGCCTTGGGCAAGTTATTTATAACCTAGGCTTCAGTTACCTCAACTGAAAACTGGGAGTTATAAATTGGGGATTAGGGTTGTTATGGGTATTGAATTAATAAATGTAGAGTTCTTCTAACAGTATCATCTGATCCTGCTTCCTAAGAAGTACATATTCACACTGTAGGTCTTGCAAAGTACTTTAGTGCCTTGATTCCTATTTCTCATTCTCTATGTCAGTTTTTCTTAGGGAGGTAGAAATGGTGGCTGCCCTAATAAAGAGAAGAGAAAAAAACATCTAGAAGATACGATTTATTAAATGAAAGCTACTATGGATTAGTGAGAGCAATTTTTACCTATGGCTTATGGAAACAAAGGGGGATTATGGAGTACCACTACAATCATGCAGGGTAAACAAAAATGTGTTTCGAGATACAGAGGATGGAAGGACTAGAAAACACCTTACACAGAAATGTTTGTTTTTGATATTACCAATGCAGTGCACCAGCACATTTTCCAGGGTAAAAGCAACTCATAAATACTCTGACATACTATGTTCCTATCTCAACTAACACATTAAGAGCAAAGAAGATGTTCACACACGTGTTAGTCGATCCACTTCATTCACCACCCAAAATATTAACTATAATATATTTTATGATAACAAGCATTAAAAAGTAAGCTCTCCATTCTTTTCCCCTCAGCAGCATCCAAAGACCTACACACTTATGTGGAGGATTTCCTTTTGAATAGGAAAATGAAGGGAAATCTCAGGAACGAAAGAAAAAATTAAAAACAAATTTAAACAACAATAACGAATTCAATCTACAAAGAAAGCCAAAACAGGATTTAGTTCTAGCTTTCTCTATTCCCTGGGTTGCACAGCCTATCCAAAATAGGGTGGGGGCTAGTGGCCACATAGACCTCCAGTGTGGTCAGTTGAGGACAAGAGCACTCATTTACCTGAGTTCCCCTATTCTAAAGAATTCAGCAATTATTCATGCAATGAGGCCAAACATGCTGTTGGCTTGACCACAGAGTCATATAACATCCTTTGCCCCTTCACTCTTGGCTCACCCAGTCCGTGTTCTTGGCCACAGAGGTTTTGGTCTGGCTGCTCACAATCAGTGTATAATCCTGGAAGAAAAAGAGAAAAATCAAATAAAGATATGGTCAAACCAAGATTATTCTAGTCATGCTGTCCCAGTTCAATAATATATGCACAACCAAAGGAATATTTGGGGCTTGAAGTAATTTTAAATTAGAGCTTGATAAACAATCTTAATGCAAAAAGCAAGTATCCAAATGCATGAATATCAAACTGTCTTTAGCCCACTTGATTTTGCAATGTTTCTCTGGATAAGAACCATCCTCCTCTCTTTTGCTTCAGGAATCTCACTCCACTGGGAAGAAAACCGGCCATTCAATGTTTATCAATTTCTACATTAAACCTCGTTGTTTATCCATCCCCAAAGAAACAATGCTCTTACAGGCTAAATAATTACAATTTCTGAGCACATTTTTTTCTCTCTAGGTTTCCCTTCTACCTGGGAAACTCCCCATGGGTGATCAAAGATGAAGCCAAAATGTTCCACTTTCCCCTTCTCATCCCAAGGCAACTGACTCCTCCAGCTTTGTACATATTTCTGTTGAAAGCAGCTCTTTTGCCCCTTTCCCGTTTGCACACTTCTGTCCCCCTCTAACCTTGAAAGAACCTAACTATAAGAATGAGATCACTAGGCAATTTAAACTAACTCCTGACTTATGCTCTCCTGAACACACGCCATGCCTTGCCTAACCTGTTGACTCTTTTCCTAGATAAAAGAAGAATAAAGAATTAAGTAGTTAAAGAATGACTAGCTCTCTACCCTCAACACCCCCCTTAGCAATCCTGCAGGCAGATCACTCGGGCAAGATAACATCAGCCAGTCTGCTGGCAATGGAGAGTGATGCAGAACACAACCTCCTGCCTCAATGATTCACTGAGATTATTTCTCCCTTTTTCCCTTTAAAAACTATCATGGCTGAGCAGAATCTTTGGAGCTGGTCTTGGGACAAGAGTCCACCTTCTCCCCAGATTGCTGACTTTTCTGATTAAAGCATCCTTCCTTCCTACTGACATTCGCCTCTCAATTATTGGCTTTAAGCAGCAAGCAGCCAAAACTGAGCTCGGTAACACTGTTAACTCACAAACCATATAGTCCTATCATGCTGGTTTCTATGTCTGTTTTCCTCACTAGATATTTGGTGTCTCAAAGTCAGGAAACCTATATTACTAATCTTTGTAACCCTGGTGCTCAGACACAAAAGATACTCAATAAATACTGTTGAACAAATGAATGAAGAAATCAGTAAATGGTTCGGCTTGTATGTCAATATTCTAATGGATTTCTTGGGAAAAGAATGGGAAATGAAACCAAGCAGGACCTTGTGGGGACCCCCTTCCCCCCACCTCCATACAAATTCTTTCCATCTCCCCTGTTTCTGGTTTCTTGTCTGTAGGAAAGAGTCTTCATCCAGCCTCCTAGACCTTCCCTGATTTCCAAAGGGCAGATTCAAACGATTGCTAAACAGGGAAGGGAGGGAATACAGAAACAAAGGAGGAGCAGTGAATTAACAATAGGCCAGGGAAGGAGCAAGGTTCTGGTTCCTCTTGAAGGAATATGCATAACAATATCTTTGAGTTCTTCTGCAGTAACTAAGGCCCCCACCCAGGAGGAGAATGGTAACTTCAGGCTGAGCACAAGATTCCTGGAACACTGCCCCATTACCTCATCACCAAACAATCAGAAGAAAGTCACACACCCTGCAGCCCTCACCCCAAATTTTGCATGTAAAATTTCTCCCCAAAAACCATCAGCGAGTTTGAGTTTTTGAGCATGAGCCACCTGTTCTTCTTTCTTGGCCCGGCAGTAAACCTTTCTCTGCACCAAACACTGATGTTTCCATTTATTTGCCCTCACTGTGCATTGGGCACAAGACCTTGCATTCTGTAACTGAAAGAGGAGTTGTACAACCAGTATAGTATCTAGCAACTGAGTGAAATGCACACTTTGGATTTAGGCAGGCACTGGAAAGTCAAACTCAGTCTTAATGATTGTAGACATTTTTCTGTCTGAAAAAGAGACACTCACATGGGTTATCTGTTCTTATGGCTCATCTAGAAAGCATCCACAAATCTAGAAGGGGAAATCCTGAGTACAAGTTGAGTGGTGTTGTAGATTGGGTAGATGACTTATATGTTCTGGGAGTTAGAAATATTAACCCAAATCTGAGAACATTACCAAACAGACTAATAGAGTGACCCACAGGAATTTCTCTTTTTATGTTAAGGTTTCAATCAGAAAATAGGCATACGACAAGAAGAAGATAACGTGAACTAATAGAACGTTCTTTATTCTCCTTAGTGTTTGAATCATTCTCTGTACACAGGAGGAGCTAATTAAATATTGATTCATGCACTAAGTAATTTCCTGCCTTCCAGGCCTGAACTGCCTGTAAAGTGTTCATTGTCCCTCGCTTTTTGCCCAAGTCAAAGCAAGCCTTTACCTTCATGCATGTCAAGAGAAGCATCTCACACTGGGAAGGGCATTTCCAACATGGAGGAAGTAGCTCAAGTCCAATACACACATGGATGAGCTCAGGTTTGGAGGTTAAAAAAACAAACAAACAAACCAAAAAAAAATGTCTTATAGGCAAACAGGTTAAAATTTAATGCAGTTTCTCAGTCTTGGAGAAACAGCCCATTTGGAATTCTTTCCCCAACTCAGCTGACACTCATTTGGGAATAGTGTACTAAAAAATATCTTAGATATTTTATCACTCTCTTCCTCAGAGTCACAAATCTTTCCAGATTTCAGAATATTTTTCCCAAACCAAGCTTCAGACTTATGTAAAATAAAAGGCCCCATCAATGTCAATATTCTGAGGCTTGATGAGATTCTATTTCCATTAGAAATACTAGAACAAGGGTCTCTAGGAAAATATGGCATCATTTTACAAGAAAACATCATCATGATGACACCTCTAAGTATATGTGCAACTTTAAAGAATGCATGCTTCCTAAGTTTAAGAAATATTTTCATAAGGTATCTGTTTTCTAAGCCTAAAAGAATTCCTATAGAATGAGTATTTGTAATTATTTTTTCTAAAATCTGGAATGGGAACTACATAAGCATGAAAGAACTAAAGAGCCCACAACTAGGGCACCTGCCAGCTGCTGGTGGGGGACTCTGATGCCCAAGGAGACGGGAGGAACCACAAAGTGAACCGGCAGCTTGTGGGATCTTGGTTCATGAGCCCGGGGTCAGGTGGAAGCTCCTGCAGTGGGAGCTCCGAGTCCAAACAACTGTACTAACAGAGAACCCCAGGGAATATTCATCAGAGTGAGGTCTCACGGAGTTCCTCATCTCAGTACCAAGACCCAGCTCTACCCAATAGCCTACAAACTCTAGTGTTGGAAGCCTCAGGCCAAACAACCAGTAAGACAGGAACACAATCCCACTCATTAAAAAAAAAAAAAAAAAAAAGGGCTTCCCTGGTGGCGCAGTGGTTGAGAGTCTGCCTGCCAATGCAGGGGACACGGGTTCGAGCCCTGGTCTGGGAAGATCCCACATGCCACGGAGCGACTAGGCCCGTGAGCCACAACTGCTGAGCCTGCGCGTCTGGAGCCCTTGCTCCGCAACAAGAGAGGCCGCGACAGTGAGAGGCCCGCGCACCGCGATGAAGAGAGGCCCCCGCTTGCCGCAACTGGACAAAGCCCTCGCACAGAAACAAAGACTCAATGCAGCCATAAATAAATAAATAAATAAAATTAAAAAAAAAAAAAAAGAGATGGCAAAAAAATATGTCACAGATGAAGAAGCATGGTAAAAACCTACAAGACCAAATAAATGAAGAGGAAATAAGCAGTCTACCTGAAAAACAATTCAGAATAATGATAGTAAAGATGATCTAGAATCTCAGAAATAAATTGGAGGCATAGACTGAGAAAATACAAGAAATGTTTAAAAAAGATCTAGAAGAACTAAAGAACAAACAGAGATGAACAACACAATCACTGAAATGAAAAATACACTAGAAGGGATCAATAACAGAATAACTGAGGCAGAAGAATGAATAAGTGAGCTGGAAGACAAAATGGTGGAAATAACTGCCGAGGAGCAGAACAAAGAAAAAAGAATGAAAAGAATTGAAGACAATCTCAGAGACCTCTGGGACAACACTAAACGCATCAACATTCGAATAACAGGGGCCCCAGAAGAAGAGAAAAAGAAAGGGTCTGAGAAAATATTTGAAGAGATTATAGTTGAAAATTTCCCTAACATGGGAAAGGAAATAGTCACCCAAGTCCAGGAAGCACAGAGAGTCCCATACAGGATAAACCCTAGGAAAACACACCAAGACACGTATTAATCACAGTAACAAAAATTAAATTCAAAGAAAAAATATTAAAAGCAGCAAGGTAAAAACAAAAAATAACATACAAAGGAATCCCCATAAGGTTATCAGCTGATTTTTCAGCGGAAACTCTGCAGGCTAGGAGGCAGTAGCAGGATATACTTAAAGTGATGAAACAGAATAACCTACAACCGAGGTTACTCTTCCCAGCAAGGATCTCATTCAGATTTGATGGAGAAGTCAAAAGCTTTTCAGACAAACAAAGGTAAGAGAATTCAGTACCACCAAACCAGCTTTACAACAAATGCTAAAGGAACTTCTCTAGACAGGAAACACAGGAGAAGGAAAAGACCTACAAAAACAAATGCAAAACAATTAAGAAAATGGTAATAAGAACATACATATATATAATAACCTTGAATGTAAATGGATTAAGTGCTCCAACCAGAAGACACAGACTGGCTGAATGGATACAAACACGAGATCCATATATATGCTGTCTACAAGAGACCCACTTCAGACCTAGGGACACATACAGACTGAAAGTGAAGGGATGGAAAAAGATATTCCATGCAAAGGGAAATCAAAAGAAAGCTGGAGTAGCAATACTCGTATCAGATAAAATAGACCTTAAAATAAACTCTGTTACAAGAGATAAGGAGGGACACTATATAATGATCAAAGGATCAATCCAAGAAGAAGATATAACAATTATAAATGCTTATGCACCCAATATAGGAGCATCTCAATACATAAGGCAAATGCTATTAACCATGAAAAGAGAAATCGACAGTAACACAATAATAGTAGGGAATTTTAACACCCCACTTAAACCAATGGACAGATCATCCAAGCAGAAAATACATAAGGGAACAAAAGCTTTAAATGACAAATAGACCAGATAGATGTAATTGATATTTACAGAACATTCAACCCAAAAGTGGCAGAATACACTTTCTTCTCAAGTGCACATGGAACATTCTACAGGATAGATCACATCTTGGGTCACAAAGCAAGCCTTGGAAAATTTAAGAAAATTGAAATTGCATCAAGCATCTTTTCTTGACCACAGCACTATGAGATTGGAAATCAATTACAGGAAAAAAACTGTAAAAAACACAAATACATGGAGGCTAAACAGTGCACTACTAACCAAGAGATCACTGAAGAAATCAAAGAAGAAATAAAAAAATACATAGAAACAAATGACAATGAAAACACAATGACCCAAAACTTATGGGATGCAGCAAAAGCAGTTCTAAGAGGGAAATTTATAGCAATACAATCTCACCTCAAGAAACAAGAAAAATCTCAAATAAACAATATAACACTACACTTGAAACAACTAGAGAAAAAAGAACAAAGAAAACCCAAAGTCAGTAGAAGGAAAGAAATCATAAGGAACAGAGCAGAAATAAATGAAATAGAAACGAAGAAAACAATAGCAAAGATCAATAAAACTAAAAGCTGGTTCTTGGAGAAGATAAACAAAATTGATAACCCTTAGCCAGACTCATCAAGAAAAAAAGGGAGAGGACACAAATCAATAAAATTAGAAATGAAAAAGGAGAAATCACAACTGACACTGCAGAAATACAAAGGATTATAAGACACTACTACAAACAACTATATGCCAATAAAATGGACAACCACGAAAAAATGGACAAATTCTTGGAAAGGTACAATTTTCCAAGACTGATCCAGGAAAAATTCGAAAATATAAACAGACATCACAAGTAATGAAATTGAAATTGTAATGAAAAATCTTCCAACAAACAAAAGTTCAGGACCAGATGGCTTCACAGGTGAATTCTATCAAACATTTATAGGAGAGCTGACACCCATCCTTCTCAAACTCTTCCAAAATATTGCAGACGGAGAAACACTCCCAAATTCATTCTACAAAGCCACCATCACCCTGATACCAAAACCAGAAAAGATATCACAAAAAAAGAAAATTACAGGCCAATATTACTGATGAACACAGATGCAAAAATCCTCAACAAAATACTAGCAAAGAGAATCCAACAGCACATTAAAAGGATCGTACACCATGATCAAGTGGGATTTATCCCAGGGATGCAAGGATTCTTCAACATATGCAAATCAATCAATGTGATACACCATATGAACAAACTGAGGATAAAAACCATATGATCATCTCAAAAATGCAGAAAAAGCTTTTGACAAAATTAAGCACCCATTTATGATAAAAACTCTCTAGATAATGGGCATAGAGGGAACTTACCTCAACATAATAAAGGTCATATATGACAAACTCACAGCAAGCATCATACTCACTGGTGAAAAACTGAAAGCATTTCAACTAAGAGCAGGAACAAGACAAGGATGCCCACTCTCGCCACTCTTATTCAACATAGTTCTGGCAGTCCTAGCCACAGCAATCAGGGAAGAAAAAGAAATAAAAGGAATACAAATTGGAAAAGAAGAAGTGAAACTGTCACTGTTTGCCAATGACATGATACTATACATAGAAAATCCTAAAGATGCCACCAGAAAACGAGTAGAACTAATCAATGAATTTGGTAAGGTTGGAAGATCTAAAATTAATGCACAGAAATCTCTGGCATTCCTATACACCAACAACAAAAAATCAGAAAGAGAAATTAAGGAAACACTCTCATTCACCACTGCAACAAAAAGAATAAAATACCTAGGAATAAACCTTCCTAAGGAGACAAAAGACCTGTATGCAGAACACTATTAAGACACTGATGAAAGAAATTAAAGACGTTACAAACAGATGGAGAGATATACCATGTTCTTGGATTGCAAGAATCAATATTGTGAAAATGACAATAGTACCCAAAGCAATCTACAGATTCAATGCAATCCCTATCAAACTACCAATGGCATTTTTCACAGAGCTAGAACAAAAAATTTCACAATTTGTATGGAAACACAAAAGACCCCGAATAGCCAAAGCAATCTTGAGAAAGAAAAACAGAGCTGGAGGAATCAGGCTCCCTGACTTCAAACTATACCACAAAGCTACAGTACAATACAGTATGGTACTGGCACAAAAACGGAAATATAGATCAATGGTACAGGATACAATGCCCAGAGATAAACCCACACACATATGGGCACCTAATTTATGACAAAGGAGGCAACAATATACAACGGAGAAAAGACAGCCTCTTCAATAAGTGGTGCTGGGAAAACTGGACAGCTACATGTAAAAGAATGAAATTAGAACACTACCTAATTCCATACACAAAAATAAACTCCAAATGGATTAAAGACTTAAATGTAAGACCAGACACTATAAAACTCTTAGAGGAAAACATAGGAAAAACACTCTTTGACATAAACCACAGCAAGATCTTTTTTGACCCACCTCCTAGAGTAACAGAAATAAAAACAAAAAGAAACAAATTGGACTTAATTAAACTTAAAAGCTTTTGCACAGCAAAGGCAACCATAAACAAGACAAAAAGACAACCCTCAGAATGGCAGAAAATATTTGCCAATGAAACAAGAGACAAGGGATTAATCTCGAAAATATACTAACAGCTCATGGAGCTCAAAACAAACAAACAATCCAGTTAAAAAATGGGCGGAAGACCTAAATAGACATTTCACCAAGGAAGACATACAGATGGCCAAGAGGCACATGAAAAGATGCTCAACATCACTTATTATTAGAGAAATTCAAATCAAAACTACAACGAGGTGTCACCTCACACCATTCAGAATGGCTATTATCCAAAAAATCTAGAAACAATAAATGCTGGGAAGTGGGTGGTGAAAAGGGATCCCTCCTGCACTGTTGGTGGGAATGTAAATTGATACAACCACTATGGAAAACAGTATGGAGGTTCCAAAAAAACTAAAAATATAACTACCATATGACCCAACAATCCCACTACTGGGCAAACATCCTGAGAAAATCGTAATTCAAAAAGAGTCATGTACCACAATGTTCATTGCGGCACCATTTACAATAGCCAGGACATGGAAGCAACCTAAGTGTCCATCAGCAGATGAATCGATAAAGAAGATGTGGCACATATATACAATGGAATATTACTCAGCCATAAAAACAAAATTGAGTTATTTGTAATGAGGTGGATGGATCTAGAGTCTGTCATACAGAGTCAGTCAGAAAGAGAAAAACAAATACCATATGCTAACGCATATATACAGAATCTAAAAAAAAAAAAAAGGTACTGATGAACCTAGTTGCAGGGCAGGAATAAAGAGGTAGACATAGAAAATGGACTTGAGGACACGGGGTGGGAGGGTGAAGCTGGGGCGAAGTGAGAGTAGCATCTACATATATACACTACTGAATGTAAAATAGTTGGCTGGTGGGAATCGGCAGCATAGCACAGGGAGATCGGCTCGGTGCTTTGCAATGACCTAGAGGGGTGGGATAGAGAGGATGGGAGGGAGGCTCAAGAGGGAAGGGATAGGGGGACATGTGTATGCATATGGCTGATTTACTTTGTTGTGCAACAGAAACTAACACAGTAATGTGAAGCAATTATACTCCAATAAAGATCTATTTAAAAAATAAAAAAACTAAAGTAACAGTCATCAAGGCTTAGGTGTAAACATGAGGAGTTAGGGTTGGGGCAGTCACCATCATTAATAGCATATGAGGATGAGGAACTGATGACATTCTTTGTGGAACAAGGAGGGGAATTAATCAGATATTGGGAGGATATCTGCATATCAGGCTGGACAGCCTACAAAGTAAAAAAATATATTTCTCAAACATTCAGAGAGGTCTCTAAGGAAAGAAGAGCGATTTATTAGATTGGTAAAACAAAAATAAAATGTGTCTGCACAAGTGTGATCCAGGGTCCAATCTTCCTTCACCTTCAGACTAGTTGGCCTACTGTATGGATACATATTCTTATTTCTACTACAGGAAGCTACAGAGACAGGCTTTGCCCTGAGAGGGGAGGCCTAAGGGTTTCCTGCTTCACTGCCTACAACTGGGTAAAAACGTCCATCCATTTTTGTCAAAAGACTGAGTCATCCAATTGTGGTCTCAGGCTGCATTCTTCAATTCAGCGTTACTGTAATAAAACTGGTATGTTGATCTCCATCCGCATCCTGTGTCTACTTCTCCATTGGTTCAGAAGCCACATTGGAAAGAGACATGATTATCACTCCCCAAGCCCCAATAACCACCATTGTTTAAGGAAGGAGACATGGAAAAAACAGTCTTACTGGTGAGTGGTGTACCATGAGAGTGCAGTGTCATGGAAACCAGAAGAGTCGAGTTTCAAGAAGGAGGGGGTGCTTAACCATCAAGTTAACGGAGACTTCCATTTCAGCCAGGATGAGAATGTCCAAGTGAGGTGTAGGGAGTCCGATCAAACTTCATCCTTACTAAAACTGCCAGCTAATCAGCATTCAGCCACCAGATTCCAGCAAAGAAAGAGAACGCAAAGGCAGGTTAAAAAGGTTCTGGTCACCAATTCAAGTGTGTGGAGGTGGGGTTTCTCCCACCAGACCAGCAAGCAAGCAATGCTCTGACACCAGCTGTGTGTCCTACAGTTTAACTCAATTTTGATGCTATCTGCCTAGAGATAGCATCAGACCTCACAGGTTGAGGGTTTAGT
Organism: Eschrichtius robustus; assembly: GCF_028021215.1. NCBI lineage: Eukaryota > Metazoa > Chordata > Mammalia > Artiodactyla > Eschrichtiidae > Eschrichtius > Eschrichtius robustus. The sequence continues at coordinate 62,645,461 of NC_090827.1, read as the reverse complement.
CCTACAAGACCCTCCCCGCTTCAGACACCAATCGAAAGCCCATGTTATCACTGTATCTGACTGACAAGCTATAGATTGTAGGTTCCAGTGACCCTCTTCCTTGAATTTCAGACACCAGTCACACGTCCAGGTTGTCACCTGTACTTCTGACAAACTGGTTATAAATCAAATGTTCCCATGGTCCCCTCCTTGGGTTCAATTAGTTTGCTGGAATGGCTCACAGAACGCAGAGAAACATTTTACTTACTAGATCACCAGTTTATTACAAAAGGATGTAACTCAGGAATAGTCAGGTTGAAGAGATGCATAGGGCAACATATGAAGAAGAGGCACTGAGCTTCCACACCCCCTCCAAGTGCACTACTCTGCCCATACCTCCTTGTGTTTACCAACTGGGAAGTTCACTGAACTCGTCTTTTTTGGTTTTCATGGAGGCTTCAACACATAGATAAGGTTTGATTAAATAATTGTCCATTGGTGATTGATTCAACCTCCAGCCCCTCTCCCTTCCTTCCCAGAGGTTGTGGGGTGGGACTGAAAATTCCAACCCTCTAATCATCTGGTTGGCTCCACTATCAACCAGCTTGCATCCTTAGGTGTTTTCCCCCAAAGTCACCTCATTAACCTAACAAAAGATACATATATTGCTCTCTCTTCATTTAAAAAATTCCAAGGGTTTTCATCATTTCCAATGCCAGAAATGACGAAAACCCTAATATACATTTCCTATAAATCACAGTGTCATGCAGATGCTCTAAAGTAAAATGGCATAAGGATTAAAAGCAAATAATGTATATAACAAAACAGAAACAGACTCAAAGGTATAGAGAACAAACTAGTGGTTACCAGTGGGGAGAGGGAAGTGGGGAGCAGCAAGACAGGGGTATGGGATTAAGAGATACAAACTACAGCGTTTGAAGTAAATAAGCAACAAGGATATATTGTATAGTGCAGAGAAATATAGCCATTATTTTGTAACAAACTTAAATGGAGTATAATCTATAAAAATATTGAATCACTAGTCATACACCTGAAACTAATATAATACTGTAAATCAACTATACTTCAATTTAAAAAAAAAGAAAAAATAGGTCCCAATTAGAATCATACTTGGGGGTGAGGGGTGTCAGTCTGGTCCCTGGCCACTTTTTACTTAGTCAGTCCAATTAACTGTTCTTGTAATTGCTAAGTAACACATAAATAATGGAGGACTTGGGCCTAACTTTCTCTGCTGTTGCCAATGCCACACTGCACACTGACTAGTGTACCAAGAAGGGACTAAAGTAGATAAGAACAGAACATTCGAAACAGAAGAGTATGAAGGAATCATATGGCCTGTTTAACTTTTGCTGTGTATCTCTTTAACATCTCTTTACACTGAGAAACAGGCCCATCTGTCTGATTATAAAAGCTCATTCCTCATTAGGGAAATTGCTATGGTGAATGGACCATCCCATAACTTTATAAACGGCTAACATGAAGAATGTGTGTGTGTGTGTATGTGTGTGTGTAGGATATGTGTTTGAAATAGCCTTGTTTACTACTAAAGAACTAAAGCAAGAAAATAAAAAACTATCCTCCTTCTACCATTCAGGGAAGTGGTTGCACACAGAGGAAAATTTCCTACTAAGAAACCATGCTTCCAGAAATAAAGTTGTATAGGAATTAGGGGAATAGCCCCATGGAAAGAAAAAGCATCAGAGCATCAGGTAATATGAAGAGAAGCAAATAGGAGAAAAGAGATAACAGATGAGATTACATTTTGGGCAACGAGCAAGGGAAGCAGGGACCTAAGGCATGGTTGAATTAGCTAATGCCAAGCTTCCAGTGGGAGCCAACTCTAAGGTCAAGTTTGGCAAAGCCACTGTGGAGTCAGCCCCATGGCCCTTGAGAAAGGGCAAGCAGAAGGTAAGTGCCAGTGAACTGGGAGACTGGGATTGACACATATACATTAATATGTATAAAATAGGTAACTAATAAGAACCTGCTGTATAAAAAAATAAATAAAATTAAATTAAAAAAATTTTTTTAATTTAAAAAAAAAAAGTTAAGTGTCAGATGGATATGCAGGCTCTGTGTAAGCCCAGAACGAGTAGATTTAAATTCAATTACACTGCAATTCAAGGATGAAATTTTTTAAGAGAAAATGATATAAATCTTTGCCATGAAGATGAAATGAACGTAGAAGTTCTTAGAAAAAAGTCTCAGTTCAGAAATAGAGAAAATGTTTTAAACTTTTGAAGACATCTCAACAAAAATTGCGTTTCATTAACTGCCCCTATTCCAAATTTCCAATAAAATACTTAAGAAAATACAGTGAAGAATACTTACTGCATCAGTGAAATGTAAGGAAAGAAGACAGTAATCCAGAAGTTCGGATAAATTTCTAACTACAAGGTTGGTGTATCAAGGTTGAGAAACACAATAAACGGCCTATGCATGTTTTACAAGGTCAAAAAGTGGAGCCTGGCTCTCATAGAGTAAGGCTGAAGGAAGCTATAACCAGTTCACATCCTCTACCCAAACCCCATCATCACCCTCCCACTACCATCTAATCACAACTCAGCTTCTGGGTCTGTTCCAAACAGAAAAATGAAAAGTCATTACTTTACTGTATCAAAATTATACTAGTGGGACATTCCATGCCATATTCCTCTTCCTTTCCATGTTCCTTCAGCATCTCTTTTACACACATTCAGAGACTGCATTCCTGGCATTATTGTCCAAAGGTGGAGGAAAATGATGGGTGGTGCCAATCTGCAGCTTGTAATCCCCACATGGAAAGCACCGTAGCCTGGGGAATAGACTGGGAGAGTATTTAGAGCAATGCATGCTGCAGGCTGAGGTATTTAACATACTTCATCTTCTCACAGATTCAGAGAATTATACAGTGGGAATTAGAGAGGTTACCTATCTCAGTCCTGCAGATCTGCAAAGGTTGAAAATTTGATGGGCAAAAGAAATTGGCCTAGAAGTTATGCACATTAACCTAGGCAGCAGGCCATCTTGAAATAGCTATAGGAATTCCCTGGTGGTCCAATGGTTAGGACTCCATGCTTCCTCTGCTGGGGGCACGGGTTCGATCCATGGTCAGGGAACTAAGATCCCGCATGCTGCATTGCACGGGCAAAATAAATAAATAAATAAATCCTTATAAAAGCACACAAATAATATATATTTAAAAAAAAGAAATAGCTACAAACCCTGTGTTTTGACAAACACTGAGTCTGTGTATATCTTTCCTCATTCATAGAAAATTAAGAATGCGTGTACACAGAGAAAGACAAATACTGCGTGTGATCATTTATATGTGGAATCTAAAGAAATAAAACAAATGAATGTATATAACGAAACAGAAACAGACTTATAGATATAGAGAACAAACTAGTGGTTACCAGTGGAAAGAAGGAAGGAGGGAGTGGCAAGATATGAGTATGGGATTAAGAGGTACAAATTACTATGTATAAAAAAGATAAGCAACAAGAATATATTGTACAGCACAGGGAAATACAGCCATTGTTTTATAATAACTTTAAATTGTGGAGAATCTATTTTAAAAAAAAGAATGAGTGTACAGAAAACAATCTAGCGTGGATTGAAAATAAAGTAAGGGTTCAGACCAAAAAAATTACTTTAAAAAATTATTTATTATAAAACCCAGAAAAAATAGTTTTTAGAAACTGCTTCATATCTAATTAAGGAAAAGGAAAGCATACCTTCTAAAACAATAGGAAGTGTTTATACAGAAAAATCAAGATGAGAAGAGATCACTGGCTCAGATACAAAAATGGAAATAGAGATGAAAAAGAAGATAGATGATATAAAGAATTTCCACAAGGAAAAAAAGTACACTCAATAATTAAAATCTTCATGAGAGGGACAAAAGACTACAAACTATACATGTTAAAAGTCAAATACAATGTGGATATAAAGCTTATAAAGTTCTCCGAGGACAGAGAAGACAAGAGTGAAGGGAGAAAATTACTTGAGAGAGAAGATGAGAGGTTTGAAAAAAGGAGAGCAAAGTACCAACCTGTGAGGTATTACTGAATCTTAAAGAAGACCCCAGAAATTAATGAAATAGAATGATTAAAGTTATTATAGGTAAACAACGACAATAAAACTCCTTAGAAGAAAAAGAGAGGCCAGATTAGAAATTTTATCCACTTACCAGCAAAAACTGATGACAGAAAGTGACCTATTACTAGACAAATTTTAGCAAAATAATTTTTATAAAAGTGTACAAAAATAAAAAAAAGTCTCCCTCTCTCTCTCTCTTTACACACGCACACACACACACACACAAGACAGCCAGACAGAAAAGGCAACAAAATTAATTTCACCTTAGACTTTGTAACACTATGTCTCCTTTAATAACTTTAGAAGATAATAAAACTGTTATCTACAGAGCTGTAAAAAAGATCTATTCAGTGAGATATCAATTGTGTAGAGTGAATAGAAAAAAATTCCTTTTACCTTTATAAACAGACCAGATATGTATACTTTTTAAATAAATTACTCAAAGATGTACTTCTAGCCAATCAAAGGATGAATTAAAATGAAGGATTCGAAAATGAGGAATTCATGTTACAAAGGGCTGGTGCTGAACAATAATGTCTTAGCCATGAAGTTAGTTTGAAATAGTTGGGTTACTACAGTTAAAATGGTTACACAATAAATGAAAATGTAAAATAATATATTTTTAAAGATAATATGCATAAAATAAAATATTAGTTTATTAATAATAATCTAGATTTGTATTTACAGATTATCTTAACAATGACCAGGAAACAGAGGGAAAAAGAAAGTAGAAAGAGAGGTAGATGGAGTGAATAAATACCTTGTCTTATAGGGATGTCTTCACTTGTAGATTTAGAAAAATGTAAATTTAATTATATTTTTACAAAACTTAATGGTGACCATAGAGGGAATTACAAGTAGACATCTTTCAAATCACTCAAAAATAAAGAAGCAAACTATTGTTCCTACATAAAAAGCCAGGAAACTTGGCAATCAGAAAGGTAATACAGAAGAGAAAAAGCATTAAATACAAAGAAAAAAAATTTTAAGTGTAAATGTTGATAATAAATATAAATATAATAACATAAAGAACTTAAACTCCTAGGTAAATGACATAGACTTTGAGAGAAAAGAAGGAACAAAATTCAAATATATGTGTTTAAAAGAAACACGCACAAACCAAATGATACTCGCTGGCTGAAATACAGGTATTATTACCATGTGAAAAAGAAGTCAGGTAGAAAGCAAAAGAATGATGTACAAAATAAATTGATAAACAAAACAAAACTAATTTTAATTAGGTATTTGAACCTATCACTCTTACTGTTTTATAGGTTACATAGAAAAAAATAAGACCATTTTAAGACCACAAAGGATTGTAATAATATAAGTGATAATGTCAGATTAAAAAATGATCAGGTTCAATCTTATAGCCTATAAACAGAATTATATCTTCTTTGCAAACATCCAGAGAATATACATAGCTGTAGGTACTTGACCAGAAAAGTTATCTGACTAAATTCAAAAGAGTAAAAAAAAGCTATGGGCTTATTGTATGACCACTATGTATATGTAGTGATATTTATTTATCACTATATATAAATACACATATTTTTTAAACCCTAAAGTGTATAGCAAAATTTTAAGAAACAAGCTCCTAAACAACTGAAATAAACCTGGAAACAATACCATTTACAATCACTCCAAAGAAAACAAAATACTTAGACATATATGTAACCAAACAAAAGTAGAACATGAATGCTGGAAATTACAAAATGCTGGAAATTACAAAATTCTGAAGAAAGATATCAGTGACCTTTATCATGGATTGGATATCTTAGTACATAACACATTAATACAGAATAAAGATGTCACTTCTCCCCTAACTGATCTATGGGGTTCAATGCAATCCCTACCAAAAGTTTATCTTAATGTTTATATGAAAAGCCAAAGGAACTAGAATAGCCCAAACATTCTGAAAATGAATAAAGTGGGAGGAATCACACTATTTGATTTAAGACTTACTATATAGCTACATTAATTAAAACAATTAATTAAGACAATTAAAAGGAGAGAAAAGTTTTAAGAGGTGAAGTCATAGAGCATTAGCCAGAAAGCCTGAAGCAGAGGTTTTGAGAGGCTTTCAAGGTTTGCTTTGGCCTCTAGTGCTCTTTACATCTACCATGAAAAGTTCAGGCCCTGGGGAGCCACTAGTCTCTAAATGAAGGATACAGGTCAGAGCCGAATTCATCCCATAGCCTGCAATAGAGCTGCCTCAGCAGACATGCAGCCCTGTGACGGAGAAAAACTAATACACATTGTTGGGCTACAGAGATTTTGTTGTTTGTTATGCAGTAACATTGAAGTGGAAACTTGACTAAAACAAGTAACCAGGGGCAAGACCATATATGACTCCTTGCCAAGAATGTTGGACTTTATCCTAAAATGCGTCTTAAGACATTGGAGGGTTTTGAGTAAAGGAATGACATGATATGGCTTATGTTATAACAGTATAATTCTACTGCTGGGTGAAGAGACTAAGGTGTAAAACTAGAAGAAGGAACACCATTTTAAGAGTTTAATAATTTAAATCAAGCAAGATATGTTGGTGACATAGTTCAAGGTGGTAGTGGGAAAGATGGTCAGAAATGGATCAAATTCTGGATACAGCTTGAAACATGGAGGCAGCAGGATTTGCTAACAAGCTACACGTAGGTTGTGAGAGAAGACCCAGCTGCCATCAGCTAAGATGGGCAAGACCACAGGAGGAGCAAGCGTGTGGCAAAATCAACATGGACACTTTATTTCTTCTGGTTTAATGGCCAAACACTGAAAATGCAGTCGCTACATGAAGGAACCCCAATAGAGAAAATGGCAAAATATTGTTTAAAAAAAATAGAGTTATACCAAGCTGAATGAAACTCATGAAGGATCATTACCAACCTTGGTATTGCCTAATTTAAGAAATTTAGAAGAAGCAGGAGATATTGAGGCCTCTCTAAATGTAGAAGTAATTTATTTATGAGGACTTTTTAATTTATTAAAATGACCCTAGGATGAATGCATGTCGTCATCGTTACAATAAAACAAAAACATTTCCATGGAACATCACTTATTTATAGGGTTCTATTCCAGATTGAGTCAAATCAGCTGTGGGAACTATGACAAAAATACAACAGGGTTGTGAAGGTACATTGGCATTTCTTATTGGACAGATAGAGGAAGAGACAGCTGTATGCATTCATGCTTATCAAATAGGCTCAAACACTATCTCCCTCTAGGATGGAGACATGTCTGGGTTCTCCCTAGGAATTCTAGGACTGCCTTTTTCTAAATAAATGAAAACATTTGAAAGAGAATCACAGAATGTCAGAAAAGCAATATTACAAAACATGTATTGCAAGCAGTGGGAATGTGTTGGTAATTAACCATGATTTTTGGAAGATCACAGCTATATCTCCAAACAGTGCATGGCTCCAGTGCCTCAGCATCAGCTAATTAACAAGAAAGACTATTCCGAAAGAAAAATTCTATGACATTAAATTTTTAATCTGCCATCTATAGAGATCCCCACAAAAAAAGAAAAATATTTTTCCCCACCTGTTACTTTAAAATTTGTTTTGTTAGAAAAAATCTTCTAAAGTAAATTATACTACCAAAAGCTTGCCTTGAAGAAATCTAAAGGTTACTGATCACGCCGACAGGTAATAGCAACACGATATGATTAGAGAGACTGTGTTGACACATATGCCACACAAATTGTTGAGCCTATCTGTGGACAAAAGAATTAAAGTCAAAAGTGTGTTGCTATAAAATTTTATTATCCAGTACAAAATCACTGACATTTCTTCTAATGTTTTGAATCCAATCATGGTGGAAAAAATCATTTTCCTTCAGCACTCAACCGGATAAAACTACTTACAAATGTAAGGGCAAATGAGCTCTTATAAGAATTCCTATTTTGTTAGCCCCTTTTAGAAACTCTAGGGGCTGTCAACATCATTTCTTTGCCAAGAAACACTTCAACTGAAAGAAAATTCTGGTGTTTTGTGCAAAATAGAGCACCTTTGATGCTTGGAAATGTATCTAGTTTTGTTGCTTCGGTGAAGAGAGAAGCAACCCATGACACTGGAATGCACTGCCGTACAGACTGGTGTGTGTTGTGATCAAAGACTCGGCCAATAACAATGAAAGAAGTCTTTTCTGCTGCTGTGAAAGTTGTCAGCTTCATCAGAGCCAGATCCTTGAGTCACCACTTTAAGAAATTTGGTCAAAAAGTGGAATAAGATTATAATTTTTTTCTACTGTATGGACACTCATTGGCATTCTAGGGGACAAGTCAATGCACATGATTAAACTTCAGAGAAAAAAGAGAAAAATAAAACCCACTCAGAACAATTTGAAAGGGAGATATTTATTCATTGCTTGGCTTACTTGGCAAGTATTTTTGGCCATGTGCAAAAGGTAAATCTTCTGATCCAAGGCCCTGCTGCTAAAAAACCATAAGCAATTTTTTACCAAGATGCCAAAGGAAGTGCTTCACAGGATAAGGTTGAGACTGACAAATCACTGTCGATTTCTCAGCTGGCAGAGTTGGAAATCCTGCAGACATTTTCTAAGGGTTTCCTCAGCTTCTTGGACCTTAATAATAAAATAGGCATTTGAAATCCATTCCTTGATGACAGGGCATTAGTAGTGAAAATTTTATCAAAGATGATCCCATTGCCTTGGGAACTAAGGAAATGAAGTGACCCAAATTCAACGTGAAGTACCTTATTCAGTTTGCATGCTCCAACACTAGCTCACTAGCTCAAAGCAATTTTTAGGAGCTTTGATTCACTTTGCTTTTATATATATCTGTGAGTCAGGATTTTCAGAAATGTTGGCTTTAACACAAATATTCATAATCAATCAATTCAAGGCCAAAGATGACTTATATGTTGTATGTCAAAATCCATTCCACTAAACCAAAACAGCATCAGCCTGATTTTGGAAATGTACTACTAAGAATGAAAATTTATTTTGGTTTTATTTGCAAAATTTGAACTTCTTTCCATTTTTTCCCCTCAGAAGTCATGAATTTTTACATGATGTCCCCCCATCCCCAGAAGAATGCATATGAACATATAATCCCACAAAGCTATTGAATTGCTTTGTAACTTGACTTTATACACATACCAAAATAATCTCTAGGAAAGAAGTTGTGTCTTTTTAGGTTCTGTGTGTCTGGAATGCAAAATAAAATTGACAACCAAAGTGATGTAAGCTTCATGAAGATTAAATTGATGAATTGCCTTAATCCACTATTTCTGATACATATATAAAAATTACCACTATATAGACTGATAATCTGAGAACAGTCAACTTGCATCAAAGTTGATGAATCACCATATTTCCCTAGAATACCACGTTTTCAAAGATACACAGAGAACAAAGAAGTCCTGAATGCTTAGGACATGTTGCAATTTCAGAATTTATCAGCAAATATCCCAGAGCTTAAAAATCCTCAGGATAGCCTGGACATGGAAAATATCATGTGAAGAACACATATATATTACTATCTGTAACTTAACGAACCTAATTCTGATGATTAATTTTATGTGTCAACCTGACTGGGTCACAGAGTACTCAAATATTTGGTTAAACAATATTTTGGGTTTGAAGGTATTTCTAAATAAGATCAGCATTTGAAATGGTAGACCAAGTAAAGCCGATTGCTATCCCCAACGTGGGTAGGCATCAACCAATCCATTGAGGGCCTGAATAAAACAAAAAAGCAGAGGAAGAAAGAACTCACTCTCAGCCTCACTGCATAAGCTGGGACTTATGATGGGTAAGTCGCCTGACCTTGAACTGGAACTTACACCATCAGCACCTGCTGGTTCTCAAGCCTTCAGACTTGGACTGGAGCTACATTACTGACTCTTCTGGGTTTCTAGCTCGCTGATGGCAGAGCCTCCATAATCCTGTGAGCCAACTCCCCACAATAAATCTTTTAATAAATGTACCCCATTGGTCTATTTCTCTGGAGAATCCTTACTAATACATTAACTATCCTAAACCAAAGTGAATAGGCATTCACTGAAGTATCAAAAATGGTTTAAAGCTGAGTCTCATCAGTGCCCTGATTGTGTAATAATATTTTTTAAACCTTCTTCATAAGTTTAAAGAAGGTGTTTTAAAAACTCTTCTGGGACACACTGACTTTTGAACTCACTGCATACAGAGCTAATCTGCATGCTCCTAGGATATATAGGACTACATCTGACATAATGTATATCTGGATACTATGAAGAAAATTCTATCTTCCAGCTTACAGACACAGCTTTTTCAACAACAGAAAGTACAAATTTACCTGCATATGAAAAGCCCATATTACGGTTGGAAGCCCATACATTGCTGACAGGTCTAGGGTGGTTATTCAAGACTATTAATCCACTAATTCCAAAATAACAGTAGTAATAATGTTACCACTAGAAGTGGAGCAGAGCAATGGAAAACATCACAGCAAAGAAAGAAATTCACACTCTTTAACAGAGGTTTGTATTACTGTTTTCATCAAAAGTAGCAAGCCACAAACCAAACAACTCACCAAAATTAGATTTTGGTTTATTCCCCTGTATTTAGGGTTATTATTTATTAACCCTATAATCCATCTCTCAAAAGCAATGAGATATTAGTACAAAATTAGGTCCAAGTTTATTGGTAATAGATTTTTCAAATGAACACAGTAAGAGTACTTACAAAACAGTAGTTTGAAGATAGTGATGACTTAAGTGTCTAATAAAATAAATGCTGAATTTCTACAAAGATGATGGATTATCAAGCTTTATGGTTGATATTATATACAGTTTTGAAGATTATTGTGTTCTAGGTTTTGAAGATAATTAAAATCTTTATTGTTTGTGTTTGTTACAGAGTATGGTCTTCATTTGAACATAAATTTCCATTAGAATTCTTATGTTTTTTCCCTTTTGGCTGCATACTAATACTCAATGAAATATTCTGATATATCTTGGAAAATTTGTCTTTAGTGTATGCATAAGAATGGCATTGTAATTCCTTCAATATTAGTTTTTGCTTTATATTTTGTACCAGTTATTTCATCAAATGATTTATTTTCACATACTTTTGTTACCTGTGTAGGCATTCATGTAAATGAGTTTTATTTTACTATTTTAATTTGTACCAATGTTTGCTGAGATATTTTCTCCCCTGCATGTTCTGTGTAAATTTTTCCACATTTATTTTATCTTGTGGATTGCTTTTTAGTCCCCAATATTCATTGAGATACAGTACCAGTATGTGTTCTATATGTGGTATGGAATTCAATTTACCAGTAAATTTATTATACTTTATTGGCTGTTATGTGTCACTATGAATATATTTCTTTTTAGCTATATGATTTTATACTTTTGTATAATTTATTGAAAATTACTGTATACTCAGAATTTACAACTTCCTACTGAGTTCTGGTATACTGCACAATGTGGTTTATGACCAACAGAACATCAAAAGAACACAGGAGCCAATATGAAGAGGCTCCCATCAACTAAAGATGAAACAATCTGAGCACAAAAAAAGTTTTGAATGCTAATGACTGAACATATTAACTATATAAAACTCATGTAAAGGAGAGAAAGCTACTCCCTCTCTCCTTCTCCCCCAAAAAACAGAACAGTCCCCAGATTTGTATGGAACCGCAAAAGACCCCAACTAGCCAAAGCAGTTCTTGAGAAAAAGGACACAGCTGGAGGCATCACACTTCCTAAGTTCAAACTATATTACAAAGCTATAGTAATCAGAACAGTAGGGCACTGGCATTAAAAACAGACACATAGACCAATGGAACAGAGTAGAGAGCTCAGAAATAAGCCCACACATACATGGCCTAAACATATATGGTCAATTAATTTACAACAAAAGAGCCAAAAATATACAATGGGGAAAGGACAATCTCTTCAATAAATGGTGCTGGGAAAAGTGGACAGCCAGATGCAAAAGAATGAAACTGGACCACTATCTTAGACCATACACAAAAATCAACTCAAAATGGATTAAAGACTTGAACATAAGAAGAGCTGAAACCATAAAACTACTACCTAGAAGAAAACATATGAGGTAATAAGCTCCTTGATATTGGTCTTGATGATGATTTTTTGGGTTTGACACCAAAAGCAAAGGCAATAAAAGCAAAAATAAACAAGTGGGACTATATCAAACTAAACAGCTTCTGCATAGCAAAGGAAACCATCAACTAAATAAAAAGGCAACCTATAGAATGGGAGAAAATATTTGCAAATCATATATCTGATAAGGGGTTATTATCCAAAATATATAAGGAAATCATATAACTCAATAGGAAAAAAACAAAAAACTCACAATCTGATTTTAAAATGTGCAGAGGATCTGAATAGTCATTTTTCCAAAGAGGACATACAGATGGCCAACAGGTACATAAAAAGGTGCTCAACATCACTAATCATCAAGGAAATGCAAATCACTGTTAGAATGGCTATTACCAAAAAGAACACAAATAACAAGTGCTGGCAAGGATGTGGAAATAAAGGAACCCTCGTGCACTGTTGGTGGAAATGTAAATTGATGTAGCCACTATGGAAAACAGTATGAAGATTCCTCAAAAAATTGAAAATAGAACTACCATATGATCCAACAATTTTACTTCTGGGTATTTATCCAAAGGAAATGAAAATACTAATTTGAAAAAATATCTGCTCCCCCTTGTTCATTGTGGCATTATTTACAACAGCCAAAACATGGAAACAACCTAAGTGACTAAAGATGGATGAATGGATAGAGAAAATGTGGTGTATATATATATACAATGGAATATTATTCAGCCATAAAAAGAAGAAAATCCTGCCAGTTTCAACAACATGGAAGGACCTTGAGGATATTATGCTTAGTGAAATAAGTCAGACAAAGACAAACACCATATGATCTCACTTATATGTGGAATTTAAAAAAAAAAACAAAAAACCGAATTCACAGATACAGAGAACAGATTGGTGGTTGCTCTGGGTGGGAGTGGGGTGAAAGTGCGTGTGTGGAGGGTTGGCAAAATGGGTGAAGGGAGTCAAAATGTACGAACTTCGATTTATAAAATAAGTCCTGAGGATGTAATGTACACCATAGTAACTATAGTTAATGATACTGTATTTTATGTTTGAAAGTTGCTAAAAGAGTAGATTTTTTAAAGTTCTCATCACAAGGGAAAAGAATTTGCAACTATGTGTGATGATGGATGTTAACTAGATTTACTATGGTGATCATTTCACAATATACACGTATACTGAATCATTAAGTTGTACACCTGAAACTAATATGTTAATTACATCTCAATAAAAAAAGATTTATAGTATGTATATGAATATGTATGTATATATGTATATGAATAAACATAAGATTGGAAGTAACACAAAAACCAGGAAAAGGAAAAATAAAAAAATTTGTTCAGTGTTTTTATTTATTATTTTTTATATCTTTATTGGAGTATAATTGCTTTACAATGTTGTGTTAGTTTCTGTTGTACAGCAAAGTGAATCAGCTATACATATACATATATCCCCATATCCCCTCCCTCTTGGGCCTCCCTCTCATCCTCCCTATCCCACCCCTCTAGGTCATCACAAAGCATCGAGCTGATCTCCCTGTGCTATGCAGCAGCTTGCCACTAGCCATCCATTTTACATTTGGTAGTGTATCAGTGTTTTTATTTGGTTTGCAAATAGATTCCTTTTTGTATTCTACTAAAATTTAAAAAAAAACAAAAAACCCATACTAGACACCACTGAAAGTAACCAGGGGACTTCCCTGGTGGCGCAGCGGTTAAGAATCCACCTGCCACTGCAGGGGACACGGGTTCAAGCCCTGGTCCAGGAAGATCCCACATGCCACGGAGCAACTAAGCCCGTGCACCACAACTGCTGAGCCTGCCCTCTAGAGTCCGCAAGCCACAACTACTGAGCCAGCGTGCTGCAACTACTGAAGCCCACGCACCTAGAGCCGGTGCTCCGCCACAAAAGAAGCCACTGCAATGAGAAGCCCGCACACCGCAATGAAGACCCAATGCAGTCAAAAATAAATAAATAACTAATAAAGATCCCAACTCAAAGAAAAAAAAAGTAACAAGGATGCCAACCCAACTCCTTATTCTGAATATTAGCTATTAAAATAAAATATTGAGCATTTATTTTGCCTTATTCCTGGCTTTCCTTTACATCAGGGTAGACAAATAGCCCTAAATGATAAGAAAATTCTGACTATTAAATGTGCAAGAAATCATAGCATTAGAAAAATCATCATTTTGTAACTCCTAATGTAATTATTTGAGCCAGGAAAAGATCATCAACGGATGAAAGCATTAGATGAAAGGGTTTATCAGGAATTTTATAATGGAGGCATCAGCTTGTCGCCACAGGAACTCAATGATCAATCTTAGCATCATAAAAGCGGGACAACCAGATGTTGTATGCTTCCTGCTGTGATATAATATGAAGCATCCAGTTCTACCTTTGAAACACTTTTACCAATAAAGTTAAACAGTCATCTATTAAAACTCCCAGAGCTAACTTCCAATCAAATGTAATACGTTAACTTAACTTGGATGAAGCAAATGTAGTAAAATCACGATAATTATTGAATCTGGGTGTAAAGTACAGAGGGAGTCAATGATCTATTTTTCCTAATTTTGTGTATATTTAAAAATTTTATAATTGAAAATAACCATTTAACAGAATCGGGATGTTACATTCTTATATATCTTAAACCCCCAAAATATTGCCCCTTAGTGGTATATAGAGGCTAACCAGACCATAAAACATTATGAAAGGGATGATTTTTTAATCTGGTATTTACTGGAGTTGGCACCAGCCAACAATAAGAATTGCATTTTTCACTGAAATTTAAGGGGCCAAAGTAGATGACCAGAGACAATAGCCCAGCTACAGCAGAAATAAATTGAACCCATAATGACTGTTACCAATATTGATAACATTTATTAAGTGCATATTCTGTGCTGGGCACTGTGCTATGTACTTTACCTCATTTCAATTATGATCATCACAACATAGTGAATATTGATATCTCCAGTTTAAAGATAAACTAAGGCTAAGAAAGATGTTAATTATTTTGATTAAGATCACAGAGCTACAAAACGGAATTCAAACCCAGCACTTACACCACAAAGATCATATTTTTAATTCTACACCAGGGGCAGTCTGTACTCATATCCATGACCCCATTCCCCACAACCCAATAGTTCCCACAAAACCACAAAGAGTTTATTGCAAGCATGGTTAATGTAAATACATAATGATGTACTCCTCTATAGTTTCAAGAAAGAAAACTACACAATCTCAGCATCTGAATCTCTCTACTTTGTGAGTTTTGGAGGGAGAAAAAAACTGCCTTCCACTATCATGATTAAAAATGCAGGTGTTGGGCTTCCCTGGTGGCGCAGTGGTTGAGAATCTGCCTGCCAATGCAGGGGACACGGGTTCGAGCCCTGGTCTGGGAAGATCCCACATGCCGCGGAGCAACTGGGCCCGTGAGCCACAATTGCTGAGCCTGCGCGTCTGGAGCCTGTGCTCCGCAACAAGAGAGGCGGCGATAGTGAGAGGCCCGCGCACCGCGATGAAGGGTGGCCCCCGCTTGCCACAACTGGAGAAAGCCCTCGCACAGAAACGAAGACCCAACACAGCCATAAAAATAAATAAATTAAAAAAAAAAAAAAGAAAATTTCTCCATATTTTAAAAAAAAAATGCAGGTGTTTACTTCCTCAATTTCCCTTGAGCTAGGGCATGAGCTATGCCCTACACTCTAGCATATAACACTCTTGCCCCAGATATGGAATTGAGGACCAGTAGACCAAAGAAGCAGGGAACGTGAAGAATTCTCCCTGGTGGCAGTGGTTTTTGCAGCAAGGTTGAGTGTCCTGGGCTGCATGTGCCTGGAATATCCAATGTCCAAAGCCATCGGTTTCAAATGTGTAAACTACAGGCTTCAGTGCTCAGTCGGAGTAGCAGTGGGTCCTCAAGAGCAAATATGAAGCATGATATTAGACTATGCTGTCTGCATAGCCTCCACACTGTTTCCCTAAACCTTTGGTGATTCTGTGACTTACCCAATACCCATTTAATAAGTGTCTTTTCTGCTCATACAGCCAGAGTGAATTTCTTGCTAACTAAAAACATTAGCTAATTTACCAAAAGAGAATCAATTTAGATCCTAATGTCAAAGTATACACCAAAATAAATGCCAAATGAATGAACAGATTAACTGTTTAAAAATAATATGTCTAAAATGAAGAAAATGTAGGTGAATAGCTGTATCTGAATAGGAAAGTTCTTTGTGGCATTTCAAGTAAAAAATTTTTGCATGAATAAAAGACTTTTATAATTGAAAGAATAATTATATAAACAATAAGCTAAAAGAAATATTTGCAACCTTTATGGTACAGTTGTACTATTATATATATATTAAATGTTTTACAGGTTAAGAATAAAAACATCAATCAGTAAAATGACAAAGGATATGAATAGAAAACTAACAAAAGAAAAAATATGAGAAACTATTCAAGCTCACTCAATAATGATAAAAAGCCCACAAGTAACCCAGAATTCCCATTCATTTGTGCAACAAATACCGTGTGCCTTCTGTGTGCTATTTTAAGTGACAATAACACATCAGTGACCAAAGTCAAGTCAGTGATACTGTTCTGCTATCATCTCAAACCTCCTCTAGGGTTGTCATTAATCGTCGTAATAGCCAGTTGTATTTTTCACTCTTACTTTTTTTCTTGCCTAAAATCTGGTGAGAAAATTTAATGATCAGGAAAGTACTCAAAAGGCAGAGAATTAGAAGTGAGCAACTATACATAATAATCTACAAAGTGGATAAACATATGGGAATAGTTACATGAAATTTATCAGCCTAATGAGTAAGTGAACAATGGTCAGGAGGTGAAAAAATAAGTTACTCCCAAATATAAGTCAAAAAGTAAGTCATTTTCTAGGAAAAAAATGAGGCAGACATGCTATTTTAATTTATGTCTATGACTTGCTTACTCAGACTCCAAAATTTTTCAGAGGAAATTGCAGTATGTGACAAACACTCAAATATTCCCCACAGTCCTACAAACTCTGTACTTGACCTCATTTATCTTCTCTGCAGTGGTGATTTATGCTGGAAATAAAAGTATGCCTTGATTGTTGATTTTCATTTCTAAAACTACAAATTTATCTTTAACTTGGTGTGGTCGGTCAATCACTTAGGAGGGACCAATTTAGCCCTCATGGCTGTGATACATTATGGAAGGAAATTCTCAGAAAGCTACAGGTCATTGGTAATACATTTCATTGTATGACTTTACTGAACTATTCCTAGGGTTCATGGGCCCTGGGAAAGATGTTCACTCCAGGGTATCAATTACATGTTTTTAATTTATCCAGCAGTTTGTGATTTTCTGAGTTCCATCTTTAAAAAGTAATAATTAGATGATGAGAGTAATTAAAACGTGTTGAATTATGGAGTGTTAAATATTAGTTTAGCAAGCATGTAGTGCAAATCTCTACCAACTGTAGCCATTGATTCTTTCTCCCTCAAATCCTGACTTATTTCAATTCAACCTGGATTCAGAGTTAGCTTCACCACCTTCCATAAGAAGCCTGAACAAACTTGGTTTATAGCAACAAAGGTTGCATGATATATCCCCTTTGTTCTCACCAAAGAGAAAAATGTCAACATAATTTTGAATTTGATAAATTAATCTAAAACCAGCTAAATTTCCACTTGAAGTAAATAATACTTTTATTGACATTTTCAAGACTTAAAAATATAAAAATATTTAAATGATGTATTCATGAACTAATAATTTAGGATATTACATTAGTTTTCTATTGCTGTGTTTAACAGTTCACCACAAATTCAGTGCTTTAAAATATCCATGTATTATGTCACAGTTCCATAAGTCAGAAGTCCAGATGGGCTCCCCTAGGATCTCTGCTTATAGTATCCCAAAACCAAAATCATGGTGTCAGCCTGGCTAGGGAAAAAAATCCATTTCCAAGTTTATTAGGGCTCCAATAATAAAGATCCACAGACTAAGTGTCTCTAAACAATGGAAATTTATTTTCTCACAGTTCTGGAAGCCAGAAGTCAAGATTTGCTGTCAGGAGCGGTGATTTCTTCTGAGGCTTCTCTCTTTGGCTTGCAGATAGCCATCTTTTCTTTGCCTTCACTTTGTCTTCCTTCTGTGCATGTTTGTGTCCTAATTTCCTTTTCTTACTGTATCAGATTAGGGCCCACCCTGATGACCTCTCATTCTAATTAAATTACTTCTTTAATCACCCTATCTCTAAATACAGTCACATTCTGAGGTACTGGCTGTTAGGACTTCAGCATGTAATTTTATGGGACACTATTTAGTCTATAACAAAGCTAAATCAGGTTGCTGATAGAATTCAGTTCTTTGCAGTTGTAGGTCTGAGGCCCCCTTTTTTTTTAAATGGCTGTCAACAGGGGACAACTCATGGCTCTTGAGGCCACCCATGTTCCTTTTCACCTGATTCCCTTAATCCTCAAACCAGCCTCCGGTCCTTGAATATTTATACCTCAAATATCCCTGACTTTCCCTTCTGCTATCAGCTGGAGAAAACTCTCTGCTTTTAAGGGCTCATGTGATTAGATTAGGTCCAGAAAGAAAACCTCCCTATCTTAAGGTCAACTGCGCCAAATAATATAACATAATTGTGGGAGAGACAACTCAAACTCACAGCTTCCAGGGATTAGCACAGGACATCTTTGGAAGGCCATATTAGAAATCCTGCTTACCACAAATATTGAAGTTACGTTTTCAACAAATGGGTCACTTTGGCATGGCAAGAATTAAATATATAATGAAAGACATGAACTGGCCTAAAAGAATGTGGGTATGAGGAAGTTCTCCTGTGTGATTCTCATCACCTTCGTTGGATATTCCTTGAAGTTAGCAGATGGAAAAACAGCTCTGTGTTCTGTACTCTACATAGAATTTTACCAATGCTCTAAGCTAGTCCATAATATCTGAAGACAGTTTTAAATTTGGAACAGCAATAGAGCCACTGGCTAAACTTAGAGACAAGAATGTAACAGGAAATAACTTATTTAAAGATGGTTTTTCAGCTATTCAAAAAATACCCAATTTCATTTTCCCAATTGTCTAAATTACTCCCTGTTACTTGCTGAGGTGGTTACACAAGAATAAACTTTCATGCATACTGACTGAGCCCATGTGTATACCACATATGATAAAAAACTAATCACGTAGGCTCTAAACAATTAACATGCTAATGGGAGAGGGTGATTGGTGGTGGGCTTATGGAGGGGGAAATGCACAAAAATTATGCTTAAATGTCACATGATTCATAACTGAAATAAAACTTTGCTGGATTTATCATCATCTCTTGCCCAGATGATTCCAATAGCCTTCTTACTGGGCTCTTTTACTCCAATCTTGTTCTGTCTCCCTCCAATCCATTCCCTTCACTGCTGCCAGAATGATCTTCCCCCTAATACTCCCTACTGCCTAGAGGGTGAAATCCAAACTCCTTAGCATGGCACATGTTATCCATGAATCCCTAATGGTCTTCAACTATTTTTCCAGGCCCATCTCCTGTCATGGCACTCTGGTACTCATGCTCTAGCCAAATGATATACCAATGAGTGTTTCTGTAAGCACATTATTTTTTACCATTTTATTCTCAGGATGTAATGGATATTACTAGAATGTGTTAAATGAATGAATAACTTACGTTCTGACCTGCCTCTGTACATTTCTATATGTTGGTACTTAACAGAAATTCTCACTCTAGTCCCTATTGTTTCTCTTTGAATTCTCATTCATGCTACCAAATCCTGCCTAAGTGTCATCCTCTGCTGAAGCTTTTCCTGATCACTACCTCCCTCCTACAGTGGGTTTAATTATTCTCTAATTAATCCCACTTTGTGTAACCTTGCGAATTCTTTAGCACATAAATCACACTTTAATCATACATTTTTATGTTCTTTTTGTGATCCATAGACCAACAGCATCAGCGTCACTTGAGAACTGTTTAAATTTTGGGTTCCCACCTCAGAGCTGCTGAATCAGAAAATTTGGGGGTGGGGTTAAGCAAGCTCTTCAGGTGATTCCGATAAAATTTGAGAACCTACTGTCCTAAGGACTTGCCTTACTCATATCCTTACTCATAGCACAAAGTAGGTAATAAGCAAATGTTTACTGAGCTGAACTTTAGCTTCTAAGCCTTTAATTTAGTACAAACATCACTAGTCTTCTGGATGACTTCCCCAGATAAGATTCTCAAATGTCTAAAAAAAAAAAAAAAAAAAAAAAGACAGAGATTTGAAAGATAGTTATTGACCCTGAACTAATTTATTTTGGCAATGAAATTGGTAAAAAATATATACATATATAAAGTTGTGATGAACTTTTCCAAATAATCTTTATAAGAATGTTTACAGAATATGTCCGAAAAACATGGGACCAATGCCAGAATTTAGTGCCAATTTATTTTTCCCTTAAAAAAAATTGTCTCTAACCATGAATTTAAGTTATGTGAGGGTCATGAAGTTGTTGGCAGGAATAGTCTCTCATTGAAATGTAGAATCTGGTTGTTGTAGTTGTTGTTGTGAGTTTCTCTTTACCACAAGAAATTATGTGCTGGGCTATGAATCTTAGGCATCTAGGGAATTAAGAAATGCTGTGTCTCTCGCCATTTACCTCCAAAGAGCATCCTATTCTAACAAGAATGATACTATTAAATGAAAGAAATTAATTCTCTTCTGGTTGAAATCACCATTGCCTAGTTATCTGACATTGTGTTCTTCCAAAGGAGCCCAAAGGAATTAGAAGCAATCAAAAGTAGAGCCTGGAATGAACCAACATAACAAAACAGAAACAGAGCCATAGACACAGAGAACAACAGGTAGTTGCCAAAGGGCGTGGGGGATAAGTGAAATAGGTGAGGGAGATTAAGAGGTACAAACTTCCAGTTACAAAACAAACGAGCCACAGAGATGAAATGTACAGCATGGGGAACGTAGTCAATAAGAATGTACTATCTTTATATGGGGACAGATGGTAACTAGACTTATCATGGTGATCATTTTGAAATGCACAGAAGTATCGAATCACTACACTGTGCACCAGGAACTAACATAGTCTTATACTTCAAAAAGAAACAAACTCCTAGAAAAAGAGATAGATTTGTTATTACCAGAGGTGGGTGCAGGGCAGGGAGGGCAGGCAGGGAGTGGATTGTATGAAGGTGGTCAAAAGATACAAACTTCCAGTTGTAAGACAAATAAGTACTACGGATGTAAGGCACAACATGATTAACATAATTAACACTGTTGTATGTGACATATGAAAGTTAAGACAGTAATCCTGAGTTCTCATCACAAGGAAAAAATATTTTTTCTTTTTCTTTTATTTTGTATTTATATGAGATAATGGATGTTCACTAAACTTATTGCGGTAATCATTTCATGATGTATGTAAGTCAAATTATTATTCTGTACACCTTAAACAGTGCTGAAGATCAATTATATCTCAATAAAACTGGAAGAAAAAAAACGAACAAATTTCAACAAAAAAAAATTTTTTTTTTAACATCTTTATTGAAGTATAATTGCCTTACAATGGCGTGTCAGCTTCTGCTTTATAACAAAGTGAATCAGTTATACATATACAATATGTTCCCATTTCTCTTCCCTCTTGCATCTCCCTCCCTCCCACCCTCCCCATCCCACCCCTCTAGGTGGTCACAAAGCACCGAGCTGATCTCCCTGTGCTATGCGGCTGCTTCCCACTAGTTATCTATTTTACATTTGGTAGTGTATATATGTCCATGACACTCTCTTACCCTGTCACATCTCACCCCACCCCCTCCCCATATCCTCAAGTCCATTCTCTAGTAGGTCTGTGTCTTTATTCCCGTCTTGCCACTAGGTTCTTCATGGCCTTTTTTTTTTTTTTTTTTCCCTTAGATTCCGTATATATGTGTTAGCATACTGTATTTGTTTTTCTCTTTCTGACTTACTTCACTCTGTATGACAGACTCTAACTCCATCCACCTCATTACAAATACCTCCATTTCATTTCTTTTTATGGCTGAGTAATATTCCATTGTATATATGTGCCACATCTTCTTTATCCATTCATCTGTCGATGGACATTTAGGTTGCTTCCATGTCCTGGCTATTGTAAATAGAGCTGCAATGAACATTTTGGTACATGACTCTTTTTGAACTATGGTTTTCTCAGGGTATATGCCCAGTAGTGGGATTGCTGGGTCGTATGGTAGTTCTATTTGTAGTTTTTTCAGGAACCTCCATACTGTTCTCCATAGTGGCTGTATCAATTTACATTCCCACCAACAGTGCAAGAGTGTTCCCTTTCCTCCACACCCTCTCCAGCATTTATTGTTTCTAGATTTTTTGATCATGGCCATTCTGACCGGTGTGAGATGATATCTCATTGTAGTTTTGATTTGCATTTCTCTAATGATTAATGATGTTGAGCATTCTTTCATGTGTCTGTAGGCCATCTGTATATCTTCTTTGGAGAAATGTCTATTTAGGTCTTCTGCCCATTTTTGGATTGGGTTGTTGGTTTTTTTGTTATTGAGCTGCATGAGCTGCTTGTAAATCTTGGAGATTAATCCTTTGTCAGTTGCTTCATTTGCAAATATTTTCTCCCATTCTGATGGTTGTCTTTTGGTCTTGTTTATGGTTTCCTTTGCTGTGCAAAAGCTTTTAAGTTTCATTAGGTCCCATTTGTTTATTTGTGTTCTTATTTCCATTTCTCTGGGAGCTGGGTCAAAAAGAATCTTGCTGTGATGTATGTCATAGAGTGTTCTGCCTATGTTTTCCTGTAAGAGTTTGATAGTGCCTGCCCTTACACTTAGGTCTTTAATCCATTTTGAGTTTATTTTTGTGCATGGTGTCAGGGAGTGTTCTAATTTCATACTTTTACGTGTACCTGTCCAATTTTCCCAGCACCACTTATTGAAGAGGCTGTCTTTTCTCCACTGTATATGCTTGCCTCCTTTATCAAAGATAAGGTGACCATATGTGTGCGGGTTTATCTCTGGGCTTTCTATCCTGTTCCATTGATCTATATTTCTGTTTTTGTGCCAGTACCAAACTGTCTTGATTACTGAAGCTTTGTAATATAGTCTGAAGTCAGGGAGCCTGATTCCCCCAGCTCCATTTTTCGTTCTCAAGATTGCTTTGGCTATTCGGGGTCTTTTGTGTTTCCATACAAATTGTGAAATTTTTTGTTCTAGTTCTGTGAAAAATGCCAGTGGTAGTTTGATAGGGATTGCATTGAATCTGTAGATTGCTTTGGGTAGTAGAGTCATTTTCACAATGTTGATTCTTCCAATCCAGGAACATGGTATATCTCTCCATCTATTTGTATCATCTTTAATTTCTTTCATCAGTGTCTTATAATTTTCTGCATACAGGTCTTTTGTCTCCTTAGGTAGGTTTATTCCTAGATATTTTATTCTTTTGGTTGCAATGGTAAATGGGAGTGTTTTCTTAATTTCACTTTCAGATTTTTTGTCATTAGTGTATAGAAATGCAAGAGATTTCTGTGCATTTATTATGTATCCTGCTACTTTACCAAATTCATTGATTAGCTCTAGGAGTTTTCTGGTAGCATCTTTAGGATTCTCTATGTATAGTATCATGTCATCCGCAAATAGTGACAGCTTTACCTCTTCTTTTCCGATTTGGATTCCTTTTATTTCTTTGTCTTCTCTGATTGCTGTGGCTAACACTTCCAAAACTATGTTGAATAATAGTGGTGAGAGTGGGCAACCTTGTCTTGTTCCTGATCTTAGTGGAAATGGTTTCAGTTTTTCACCATTGAGGACAATGTTGGCTGTGGGTTTGTCATATATGGCCTTTATTATGTTGAGGAAAGTTCCCTCTATGCCTACTTTCTGCAGGGCTTTTATCATAAATGGGTGTTGAATTTTGTCAAAAGCTTTCTCTGCATCTATTGAGATGATCATATGGTTTTTCTCCTTCAATTTGTTAATATGGTGTATCACATTGATTGATTTGCGTATATTGAAGAATCCTTGCATTCCTGGGATAAACCCCACTTGATCATGGTGTATGATCCTTTTAATGTGCTGTTGGATTCTGTTTGCTAGTATTTTGTTGAGGATTTTTGCATCTATGTTCATCAGTGATATTGGCCTGTAGTTTTCTTTCTTTGTGACATCTTTGTCTGGTTTTGGTATCAGGGTGATGGTGGCCTCGTAGAATGAGTTTGGGAGTGTTCCTCCCTCTGCAATATTTTGGAAGAGTTTGAGAAGGATAGGTGTTAGCTCGTCTCTAAATGTTTGATAGAATTCACCTGTGAAGCCATCTGGTCCTGGGCTTTTGTTTGTTGGAAGGTTTTTAATCACAGTTTCAATTTCAGTGCTTGTGATTGGTCTGTTCATATTTTCTGTTTCTCCCTGGTTCAGTCTCGGCAGTTTGTGCATTTCTAAGAATCTGTCCATTTCTTCCAGGTTGTCCATTTTATTGGCATAGAGTTGCTTGTAGTAATCTCTCATGATCTTTTGTATTTCTGCAGTGTCAGTGGTTACTTCTCCTTTTTCATTTCTAATTCTATTGATCTGAGTCTTCTCCCTTTTTCTCTTGATGAGTCTGGCTAATGGTTTATCAATTTTGTTTATCTTCTCAAAGAACCAGCTTTTAGTTTCATTGATTTTTGCTATTGTTTCCTTCATTTCTTTTTCATTTATTTCTGACCTGATCTTTATAATTTCTTTCCTTCTGCTGGCTTTGGGGTTTTTTTGTTCTTCTTTCTCTAATTGCTTCAGGTGCAAGGTTAGGTTGTTTATTCGAGATGTTTCCTGTTTCTTGAGGTAGGCTTGTATTGCTATAAACTTCCCTCTTAGCACTGCTTTTGCTGCGTCCCATAGGTTTTGGGTCGTCGTATCTCCATTGTCATTTGTTTCTAGGTATTTTTTGATTTCCCCTTTGATTTCTTCAGTGATCACTTCGTTATTAAGTAATGTATTGTGTAGCCTCCATGTGTTTGTATTTTTTACAGACCTTTTCCTGTAATTGATATCTAGTCTCATAGCGTTGTGGTCGGAAAAGATACTTGATACGATTTCAATTTTCTTAAATTTACCAAGGCTTGATTTGTGACCCAAGATATGATCTATCCTGGAGAATGTTCCATGAGCACTTGAGAAAAATGTGTATTCTGTTGTTTTTGGGTGGAATGTCCTATAAATATCAATTAAGTCCATCTTGTTTAATGTATCATTTAAAGCTTGTGTTTCCTTATTTATTTTCATTTTGGATGATCTGTCCATTGGTGAAAGTGGGGTATTAAAGTCCCCTACTATGATTGTGTTGCTGTCGATTTCCCCTTTTATGACTGTTAGTATTTGCCTTATGTATTGAGGTGCTCCTATGTTGGGTGCATAAATATTTACAATTGTTATAGCTTCCTCTTGGATCGATCCCTTGATCATTATATAGTGTCCTTCTTTGTCTCTTGTAATAGTCTTTATTTTAAAGTCTATTTTGTCTGATATGAGAATTGCTACTCCAGCTTTCTTTTGATTTCCATTTGCATGGAATATCTTTTTCCATCCCCTCACTTTCAGTCTGTTATGTGTCTCTAGGTCTGAAGTGGGTCTCTTGTAGACAGCATATATATGGGTCTTGTTTTTGTATCCATTCAGCCAGCCTGTATCTTTTGGTGGGAGCATTTAATCCATTTACATTCAAGGTAATTATCGATATGTATGTTCCTATTCCCATTTTCTTAAATGTTTTGGGTTTGTTATTGTAGGTGTTTTCCTTCTCTTGTGTTTCTTGCCTAGAGAAGTTCCTTTAGCATTTGTTGTAAAGCTGGTTTGGTGGTGCTGAACTCTCTCAGCTTTTGCTTGTCTGTAAAGGTTTTAATTTCTCCATCACATCTGAATGAGATCCTTGCTGGGTAGAGTAGTCTTGGTTGTAGGTTTTTCTCCTTCATCACTTTAAGTATATCCTGCCACTCCCTTCTGGCTTGCAGAGTTTCTGCTGAAAGATCAGATGTTAACCTTATAGGGATTCCCTTGTGTGTTATTTGCTGTTTTTCCCTTGCTGCCTTTAATATGTTTTCCTTATATTTAATTTTTGACAGTTTGATTAATATGTGTCTTGGCGTGTTTCTCCTTGGGTTTATCCTGTATGGGACTCTCTGTGCTTCCAGGACTTGATTAACTATTTCCTTTCCCATATTAGGGAAGTTTTCAACTATAATCTCTTCAAATATTTTCTCAGTCCCTTTCTTTTTCTCTTCTTCTTCTGGGACCCCTATAATTCGAATGTTGGTGCGTTTAATGTTGTCCCAGAGGTCTCTGAGACTGTCCTCAGTTCTTTTCATTCTTTTTTCTTTATCCTGCTCTGCAGTAGTTATTTCCACCATTTTATCTTCCAGGTCACTTATCCTTTCTTCTGCCTCAGTTATTCTGCTATTGATCCCATCTAGAGTATTTTTAATTTCATTTATTGTGTTTTTCATCATTGCTTGGTTCCTCTTTAGTTCTTCTACGTCCTTGTTAAATGTTTCTTGCATTTTGTCTATTCTATTTCCAAGATTTTGGATCATCCTTACTATCATTATTCTGAATTCTTTTTCAGGTAGACTACCTATTTCCTCTTCATTTGTTAAGTCTAGTGTGCTTTGACCCTGCTCCTTCATCTGCTGTGTGTTTTTCTGTCGTCTCATTTTGCTTATCTTACTGTGTTTGGGGTCTCCTTTTCACAGACTGCAGGTTTGTAGTTCCCGTTGTTTTTGGTATCTGTCCCCAGTGGCTAAGGTTGGTTCAGTGGGTTGTGTAGGCTTCCTGGTGGAGGGAACTAGTGCCTGAGCTCTGGTGGATGAGGCTGGATCCTGTCTTTCTGGTGGGCACATCCACGTCTGGTGGTGTATTTTGGGGTGTCTGTGGCCTTATTATGATTTTAGGCAGCCTCTCTGCTAATAGATGGGGCTGTGTTCCTGTCTTGCTAGTTGTTTGGCATAGGGTGTTCAGCACTGTAGCTTGCTGGTCATTGAGTGATGCTGGGTCTTGATGTTGAGATGGAGATCTCTGAGAGATTTTTGCCGTTTGGTATTACGTGGAGCTGGGAGGTCTCTTGTGGACCAGTGTCCTGAAGTTGGCTCTCCCACCTCAGAGGCACGGCCCTGATGCCTGGCTGGAGCACCAAGAGCCTTTCGTCCACATGGCTCAGAGTAAAAGGGAGAAAAAATAGAAAGAAAGAAAGAAAGAGGCTATAATATAGTGAAGTAAAATAAAGCTATTGTAAAGGAAAGCTATACAGACAAAATCTCACCCAGAAGCATATACATATACACTCACAAAAAAAAGGAAAAGGGGAAAAATTAATATATCCTGCTCCCAAAGCCCACCTCCTGAATTTGGGATGATTCGTTGTCTATTCAGGTATTCAACAGATGCAGGCACATCAAGTTGTTTGTGGAGTTTTAATCCGCTGCTTCTGAGGCTGCTGGGAGAGATTTCCCCTTCTCTTCCCTGTTCGCACAGCTCCTGGGGTTCAGCTTTGGATTTGGACCCGCCTCTGCGTGTAGGTCGCCTGAGGGCGTCTATTCCCCGCCCAGACAGAACGGGGTTAAAGGAGCCGCTGCTTCGGGGGCGCTGGCTCACTCAGGCCGCGGGGAGGGAGGGGTACAGAGGAGGCGGGGCGAGCCTGCGGCGTCAGAGGCCGGCGTGACGTTGCACCAGCCTGAGGCGCGCAGTGCGTTCTCCCGGGGAATTTGTCCCTGGATCATGGGACCCTGGCAGTGGCGGGCTGCACCGGCTCCTGGGAGGGGCGGTGTGGAGAGTGACCTGTGCTCACACACAGGCTTTTTGGAGGCGGCAGCAGCAGCCCCAACGTCTCACGCCCGTCTCTGGGGTCCGCGCTGATCGCCGCGGCTCGCGCCCTTCTCTGGAGTTCGTTTAGGCGGCGCTCTGAATCCCCTCTCCTTGCGCGCAGCGAAACAAAGAGGCAAGAAAAAGTCTCTTGCCTCTTCGGCAGCTGCAGACTTTTTCCCGGGCTCCCTCCCGGCTAGCTGTGGTGCACTAACCCCTTCAGGCTGTGTTCACGCCGACAACCCCAGTCCTCTCCCTGCGATCCGACCGAAGCCCGAGCCTCAGCTCCCAGCCCCGCCCGCCCCGGCGGGGGAGCAGAGAAGCCTCTCGGGCTGGAGAGTGCTGGTCGGCACCGCTCCTCCGTGCGGGAACCTCTCCGCTTTGCCCTCCGCACCCCTGTGGCTGCGCTCTCCTCCGTGGCTCCGAAGCTTCCCCCCTCTGCCACCCGCAGTCTCTGCCCGCGAAGGGGCTTCCTAGTGCGTGGAAATCTTTCCTCCTTCACAGCTCCCTCCCACTGGTGCAGGTGCCGTCCCTATTCTTTTGTCTCTGTTATTTCTTTTTTCTTTTGCCCTACCCAAGTACGGGGGGAGTTTCTTGCCTGTTTAGAGGTCGGACGTTTTCTGCCAGCGTTCAGTGGGTGTTCTGTAGGAGCAGTTCCACGTGTAGATGTATTTCTACTGTATCTGTGGGAAGGAAGGTGATCTCCGCGTCTTACTCTTCCGCCATCTTCTCTCCTCCCGCAACAACAAAAAATTTTTAATAAAACTTTTTAAAAAAAAAATTTTTTTAACATCTTATTGGAATATAATTGCTTTACAATGGTGTGTTAGTTTCTGCTTTATAACAAAGTGAATCATCTATACATATACATATATCCCCATATCTCCTCCCTCTTGCAAGCCTGAAAGCAGCAAATGCTCTCAATTCAATCCCTAGTATTACATTAACCAAATAATAGTAAATAAGGAAATCATTTGACCAAGTAGTAGCCTAGTATTCTTGAACACTGCTTCTGGCACCTTCTTTGCTTAAGACTAGTACATATATCCAGAATACTCTGAGCAGTTCACTATTGATAACATTTCCGTGGTATAAATCAATACTTCTAATATTCCTCCCTGTGAAAGAGAAGATCAGAGCAGGAGGAGAAAGGTCTTTCATACCTATGATGAGCCTCCTCTCTAGAATGTATTATACCCACCAACACCAACCAATCCATCAACACTTCCTATCCCTTTTTGAAAAGAGCTACTCTTTGCTCCATGAAAGTTAAAGATCAACACAGAAGAGCCTGAGATTGAGGTAAACTTTCTGAGCTGGCAAGAGGGATGTACAGAGCCTCCATGTTCTCTTTCCTCTGTCTTTCTGCTTACCAACTGAAAAAAAAAATGGTTATGCAAATTTCAGCTACAGAGAAATAATACAGGAATTTTGATAAGAGAAGAGCTATAGACTAATAAATCTTTGTCTAAAACATTCAAGTCCTTAGAAGGGATTAAGAAACAAAGTTTTACTCCCTGCAATCAAAGGAACAAGATTCCAGAAACCTCTGCATTGCCTAGCACTATGGCATAAATGTTTGTGTACCCCCAAAATTCCTATGTTGAAATCCTAATGCCCAATGTGATGGTATTAGGATGTGGGACCTTTGGGAAGTGCTGGGGTCCTGAAGGTGGAACCCTCATGAATGGGATTAGTATTCATATAAAAGAGACGCCACAGAGCTCCCTAGCCCCTTCCACCACATGAGGACACAGTGAGAAGCTGTTAGCTAGAACCAAGAAAAAGGCCCTGACCAGAACATGACTATGCAGGCATCATGATCTCAGACTTCCCAGATTCCAAAACTGTAAGAAATAAATGTCTGTTGTTTGTAAACCACCCAAGCTGTGGTATTTTGTTAGAGTAGCTCAAATGGACCAAGACATCTACTATGTATCTGTTAATAGATCTGCTACATATAGATAAAAACTCAGAGGTCTCTGCTTATCTATCCAAATTGCTAAAATCCCTAAATAGCCTACTCTAAGCACCAAGGTCCATGTCAGATAATGCAACAGAAAGACTTGAAAGGTGTTTGGAAGAGCTGAAAAACTAAAGGTGGGTCCTTGAGGCAACCCAGAAATTAGTAACAAAATCTTTAACCCCATCTAGGTCTGAACCGACTAAAAGAGGAGGAGATGAGGGGGCCAATCCCAAAAGCAAAGCTGTGCAGCAAGAGCTGGACCATCAGGGTTAGCAGGAACAATGATGGAGGGCCAGTCCCGCAAAAGCTATAACCGTGATGAGACGCAGCCAGTGCCCAAGAGGACTCTTCCCAACCCAAGCAAATGAAGGGCGTCTTGTCCCCTGATCTCCCACCAAGATCTTCCATTAGCCAAATCTAGCCAGAAAGCATTTTCAAGAGAATACAAAAGGGCTTCCCTGGTGGCACAGTGGTTGAGAATCCACCTGCCAATGCAGGGGACACGGGTTCGATCACTGGTCTGGGAGGATCCCACATGCCGCGGAGCAACTAAGCCCGTGTGCCACAACTACTGAGTCTGCGCTCTAGAGCCCGTGAGCCACAACTACTGAGCCCACGTGCCACAACTACTGAGCCCGTGTGCCACAACTACTGAAGCCTGCACGCCTAGAGCCCGTGCTCCACAACGAGAAGCCACTGCAGTGAGAAGCCTGCACACTGCAACGAAGACCCAACGCAGCCAAAAATAAATTGATTTTTTTAAAAAATAGAGAATACAAAAAAATAGAATGGGTGGAGGGGAGTTAGGAAATGGATCTGAGAGCAAATAGGCCACTCTGAGTAACTCATTATTGATAACATTCCCATGGTATAAATCATCTCACCTACCATTCCTAGTTTTTGTTTTTAATGCTTATTGGGACAATAAAATGCAATGAGACATATAGAGCTGTCACTGTTTAACTTTTGAAGATTAATGAATGAATAGTAGCAGTTCTTCTACATGAACTATTCCTAACTTAGAAACAAAAACTGTTTTAAAGCTGTTCCCAGAGTGCAGCCATGAGAACATATACACTAGCACTTTTTATTTATATAGCATCATAAATGTATCCCACATGTTACAGCAATTATGCTTCTCTGAAATGAAATCCTTGCATCCCATGACAGCCTTTGAGAATGGGTTCCCTATGAAAGCATACGGTACTAACTTCATAAAACTCACATGGAAACACATGGCATTAAGTAAGGTTGCACATAACTTGTAGAATGTAGAGAGGATTGCTGAGGATCTAGGTAAGAGCATCTTTTTAAAAAAATAGTAACTATGATGATAATAATTAAAATATATTGACTAAGTCAAACATTAACTTACTAATCATCTCTTACAAATCTCCACCCACTACAGCCTTTGACCATTTCTCCCCCAAATCCTGACTTACTTCAATTCAACCTGGATTGCATGTCTCTCACCCACAGAGAATTAGATGCTTATGAGGCTACACAGCAAGGTAAAATTAGGTATCATTTGTTGATACCATCTGCAGGTATTGTGCTAAACACATTACATACTGCATCGCATTTAGTCCTCCACAAAATCCTATGATTCAGTTACAGAAAAAATGAGTCACAGGTGTGAGGTGTACCATGTGGGAATATAGTCAATAATAATGTAATATCCTTGTAGGGTGACAGATGACAACTAGACTTAACATGAGGATCATTTTGAAACGTACAGAAATATTGAATCACTACACTGTATACCAGGAACTACACTGTATACCAGGAACTAACAGTGTTATAGGTCAGTTATACTACAAAAACAAACAAACAAAAACTCACAGAAAAAGAGATCAGGTTGGCGGTTACCAGAGGTGGGGATTAAGAGGGGGCATTGGATGAAGGCAGTCAAAAGACACAAACTTCCAGTTATAAGATAAATAAGTATTAGGGATGTAATGTACAACATGATAAATATAATTAACACTGCTCTATGTTATATATGAAAATTGTTAAGAGAGTAAATCCTAAGAGTTCTCATTACTAGGAAAACAAATTTTTTCTATTTCTTTAATGTTATATCTATATGATATGATTGATGTTTACTGAACTTATTGTAGGAATGATTTCATGACATATGTAAGTCAAATTATTACAATGTACACCTTAATCTTCACTTTTTCTTTTTTCTTTAAAGAGATTGGAGTTTATTTATTTATTTATTATTTATTTTTTATTTTTGGCTGTGTTGGGTCTTCGTTTCTGTGCAAGGGCTTTCTCTAGTTGCGGCAAGTGGGGGCCACTCTTCATCGCGGCGTGCGGGCCTCTCACTGTCGCGGCCTCTCTTGTTGCAGAGCACAGGCTCCAGACACGCAGGCTCAGTAGTTGTGGCTCACAGGCCTAGTTGCTCCGCGGCATGTGGGATCTTCCCAGACCAGGGCTCGAACCCGTGTCCCCTGCATTGGCAGGCAGATTCTCAACCACTGTGCCACCAGGGAAGCCCTACACCTTAATCTTATACAGTGCTCTATGTAAATTATATCACAATAAAACTGGAAGAAGAAAAAGAAACCCATGAAATGGATATTGTCAATATACTCATTTTACAGACGAAGACACTGAGGCATAGAGAGATTAAGGAATTTGCATATGGTTACACAGCATATTACCTAAGCAGATTTTTAGTCTGGCAGAGTATGCGACTCTGCCACTAAAATACACTGTTTCTCTAAAACAAAGAAAAGCAAAAGAGCAAAACTTAATGTTGAAGGTAAAGTAAATAGAAATTGACAATGCCCCAACATGAGTGAAATAAATGCTACAAGGAAAGGTACAGTGTGTTACAGGGGCAGAATCAGGATAGTTTGGTCTATCAGAAGATCATTTAGCCCCTACTAAGTTTCAGCACTGTGCCAGGTTCTAGGCATATGAAGATCAAGAAGATATGGTACCTGCCTAGAAGAGCACACAAGCTAGTAAAGGGATCTGTGTATATACTACTTACAAAAGGATGCATTATACAAATCATATACAAATACAGAATGTGCAACGTGTAAAAGTAGGCACCATCATTTTATTTTATTTTATTTTTATTGGAGTATAGTTGCTTTACAATATTGTGTTAGTTTATACTGTACAGCAAAGTGAATCATCTATGCATATACATATATCCCCTCTTTTTTTGGATTTCCTTCTAATTTAGGTCACCACAGAGCATTGAGTAGAGTTCCCTGTGCTATACAGTAGGTTCTCATTAGGCACCATCATTTTAAAATTAAGATTACAAAAAAATATGTTACTGATCAGTTCTTGAGAAAATTCCCAAGAATTACAAATTCTAATTCGCAACATGCCTTCTAGATAGATGGTTTTATTTCCCTATTACCCGACACTATGCATTCCTTTGCAAAAATTAGTCACTTTTAGGACTGGATGGACCTTGAGAGGTCACCTCCACTCTCCTGCAACCATATCCCATCTCTGTCTTAACATACCAGACAGATGAGAAAACACTACTTCTGTAGGCAGCCAGAGGATGGGATTTCAGTCTCGCTTAGTAGCCCATTCCAAAGTTAAGCAGTCCCTTATAGCAGTCAGCCAGCTTTCCCTTCCATGTTGTCTTTTTTTCTTTTTAGGATTTATTTATTTTTATTTATTTATTTTACTTATTTTTGGCTGCATCAGGTCTTAGTTGCTGCACGCAGGATCATCGTTGAAGCATGCAGGATCTTTTGTTGCGGCACACAGGCTTCTCTCTAGTTGTGGCATGTGGGTTTTCTCTCTCTAGTTGTGGCACGCAGGCTCCAGGGCACGTGGGCTTTGTAGTTTGGGCACGCAGGCTCTCTAGCTGAGGTGCATGAGCTCAGTAGTTGTGGCACGCGGGCTTATTTGCCTCGCGGCATGTGGTATCTTAGTTCACTGACCAGAGATGGAACCCGCGTCCCCTGCATTATGAGGCGAATTCTTTACCACTGGACCACCAGGGAAGTCCCCCATGTTGTCTTAAGGGCTGATATTTTGTTCTTTCTAGAAAAGGAAATTCTAGGCTCCTGACATCATACAGACAGACAGATAATGTTTATATATATTTATACATATATGTTTATGTTTATATATAAACATAAACATATATATATATATATATTATGAAAGTTGAAATATCCTCAGCAACTTCAAGGCTGTGCTCAAAACCCTTGATCTCTAGATATCCTAACCACTTGCTGTCATGACCTTCACCTGCAGAACACAGACTAATGGCCTTAAATCAATGCATTGAAAACAAAACAAAACAAAACTGGTACCTACAAAGTGTTAAGACTTACGTGACGCATCTTCACCTTGAGCATCCCACCTAATTCCTACAACCCAAGATGAAAAAAATGTTATTATATGTGTTCTTTGGAGAATGTCTTTCTATTCTATGAAGGATATTTTTCTCCATAGAATAGCTCTAATAATTTATTTTATTAATAAGATTAATAACATTATTTTTCACATAACAACTTTATTTTCCCCAAAGACAGAAATGAGATTTGAGCTTCACTATGAAAGTCATATATTGTGACACTGGTGATAAGGAAGGAAGCTTAATATTCTCTATTACCCGAT
The DNA here is from genome assembly GCF_028021215.1 of Eschrichtius robustus. Taxonomy (NCBI): domain Eukaryota; kingdom Metazoa; phylum Chordata; class Mammalia; order Artiodactyla; family Eschrichtiidae; genus Eschrichtius; species Eschrichtius robustus. The sequence continues at coordinate 62,610,906 of NC_090827.1, read as the reverse complement.
TGAGAAATTCTTCCCAGGGCTCATTTTCCCAGGTAAACACCTGGCAAACACACACCTTCTTCTCCTTCTTCCATCAGAGGCTGTCTGCTGTTGAAGGCAAAAATAAACCCAACACTCTCTAGCTGGTTCTTGAATTGAATATTACAAGATGTGCACCACAATTTATTTCTCAGTGGTTTATATAATATTCTTAAAATGTGTGTTATGTTTAAAATTTTAAAATAAAGTCAGGCTTTTTCCAACAGAACATAAATCCAATTTGCTTAATTAATTTGAACACAAAGATTACTTTGGAAATTAGGTTTTTGGCCAATATGTTCTATAAATTGAATGAGCTAAATTTGCAACTTCAATATTCTTGAGAAAAATATATTTAAGGCAATATTAAAAGATAAAAATATATCAAAAATGTTAAATTCGCAAAGATTAAAAAATTACCATTCCAAATTTCCCACTTTTTTAGTATATTGAATTAAACAAGGAGCATCTAAGTTAAAAAGCAGCACATATTACCTGTAATTATTTGTTAAGTCTTGGTAAAGCCATTTTGGATAAGATTCCCAGAAACTGAGAAAGTAAATTATTCTAATGATTGAGTAACAAATGTTTTTACAAGTCAAATGATTTCCTTTTCTTTGCTTTTAACTAAAATTGAAGATGTAAGTTAATAAATTATTAAATATAATTTTTCATGACAGATTTAGAATGTGTATGTTATATCTATTGCTGAGTGATAGATTTCCTCAAAACTTAGTATCTTAAGACAGCACACATTTCTTAGCTCATAGTTTCTATGGTTCAGGAGTCCAAGCATGGCTTATTTAGGTCCTCCAGGTAGGGGTATGTCAAGAAGCTGCAATGAAGGTATCAGCAGTGCTAATGTCATTTCAAAATTCAACTGGGGTAGAATCCACTTCCATGCTCAATTAGTGGTTATTGGCAAGATTTAGTTTCTTGCAGGCTCTTGGACTGAAGGCCTCTGTTCTTCATTGGCTGTCAGCCAGAGGCTGCTTCAGTTCCTTGTTATGTGAGCCTCTCCACAGAACAGCTCTTAGCATGGCAACTGGCTTCATCAGAGTGAGCAGGGGAGAGAGTAGGAAAGTGTCAGATGGAAGTCACAGTCTTTTATAACCTAATCTCAGAAGTGATTCCCATTACTTTTGTCATTCTACTCATTAGGAGCAAGTCACTCAGTCTAGCCTGCTCTTAAGAGGAAGGGACCAGAGAAGGGTGTAAATGCCAGGAGGTGGGGGTCAGCGGGACCATCTCAATGGCTGCCTACCTCAAATTGGTTTCTGTTGCTTTTAACAGAAAGAGTTCTAATTGAGTTTGCTGTGAAGTTTTAATGATATTAAGTTGGTATTATGACCACTGAAATGCAGGAATACCAGAATTCTAACAAAGCCACCCCTTTCGTGAGGTTCCAAATGGAATTTTAATACATGATTAAAACAACAATTTTAAGGCAATGCAAACCTTTTTACTTAACCGAACTTGCACTGAAACCCATACACACACATACACAAAATTAAGTTTAAGCCTGTGGTTTGCCTCATAATCATTCCTAATTCAAAACCCTAACACTACTAAGGGCTGGCCACATAGGAATAAAGGAAACTAAAGAGATGAAAGTGCCTGAGAATAAACATGAGAGTGCCCAAATTTATACATGCCTAAATCCAGAAAACAAAGGAAGAAATGAGTCCTATGAATAAAGAGGGTTTTAAGAGGACATTTGAAAGACAAAACTCAACGTGAACTGAAGCCAAATATGTAACTGTGATAACATGACTGCTTGTTGGCCTTGATGGAAGCAAAACAGAATCTCCTTCTTGTCAACTTCAAAACGTATATGCACTATTCTCAATTTCATAATAATAAAATGTAACTACTCACTTATCCAGATGTCATGTATCCAGCAAATTGAAGTTATTGAAACAGCTAAACACCAGAAAGAGAAATACTACAGAACAGCCTCAATTCATATACAAGGTCCATGTACTTTACTAAAGAAAGACTCTTAGGCTATTATTTTAAAATTATTTGCTCTAAGTACACATAAGTTTAGAAAGTAAGAAGATGGTAGAGAGCAAGTAAAAGAATGTATCTTTATAGTACTCCTAAGAAAGAGCAGAGACAGGAAATTAATAATCCACAAAATACATGGAGAAATTTAATTCAGAAAAACCTCGATCATCCCTGAGGTCATCACCCTAGTTCATTATAGCATAATAATCAATGTCCTCATCAATAAATATTTATTGAGCACGTACCTTGTGTTAATCCTGGGCACTGTGGATATGACAGATACTAAAACACGTTCTTACCCTGGCACTTGTATTCCAGGGTAGAGGGACATTAAAGAAAGAAAGAAAAAATATATCAGGGAGTGGTAAGTAGGTATTTACAAGGGAGTTCAACAATAATATCTCTCTGCTCTGGTTACAAGCAAACTGAAAAATAAGACAAAAGTGAAAGACTGACAATAGATCAAATATCAACTTTACTACTGACAAAGGCTAAGTTGGGGGATGTGCCTAACAAGTAAGTTAGCCAGTAATTCTGAACCCCTAAATTGGACAGGTTTTCCCACCCAGTCATAGGCAAGCCTAGAAAAGGGAGGACATTCTCTTATGGGAAAAGCCTGTGCTAAGACTTATGGCATGTAGAACCAGGATGTCGCTGACTGCTCAGGAGAGAAATGAAGGAGCTGAACACCAAGTGTGCACAATTTATTCTTCCCAAATGTTTAAATAAGTCAGTTTCTCCTCCTTAGATGTGCTCTGAGCAAAGGATTGAAGAGATACCATTAGTATTACACTTACTTAACTCCTTCGACCTGGAAGGAGACATCAGCATTTAAGAAGCACTTCTACCTCCTTCTTCGAACATTTATCAGCTTTTTGATCTTTTAATCCACTGGGCTTAACCATTAAGTCTATGATTAACTATGGGTTTTGCTATCCCTCAGAGAATAGAAGAAAGCAATTTATTAGAATAATCCTGCTGTTGTCTTCTTGAGGCAACTCCTCCAATACCAGTCACTTCTTTGGGGAGTATATTCTTGGGAGGTTTAGAATTTGCTGCCAGAAAACCCTAAAATATTTAAAGCAACTCCAAGGTCACTCTGTGCCAAGGCTGGCAACCTATTTCTCCTGCCCAATTGTGATAAGCCACGTTGTCCAAAAGAGCATATCAGAGATTCTTCAGTAAAAGTAAACAATTTAAAGGACTTCCCTGGCAATCCAGTGGTTAAGACTCTGCACTTCCACTGCAAGGGGCATGGGTTCGATCCCTGGTCAGGGAACTAAGATCCCATATCCCACATGTCACGCG